>NW_021850207.1:442699-491819 GCF_003651465.1 Formica exsecta
CGCGAAAACCGTCCGCGACACGATGACGGTACCGACGACTAATTAATTATTAATCTTCTCGATACTTGTCGCGATCGCATTTAAAAAAGGTATTTTATAGAGTCTTGCACTGCTACATTACTGTTCGAGTATCGCCGCGCGAATGATAACAAACACGTAAGAAAGGAATTTGAGCGTCTCGCCCCACTACAGTTCTATTCAAGTGTTTTTGTATAAATGATAACAAGGCCGTGATACATAAACAATGTTTACGCGCGCCAATGTTTACGTCGCCAAGGCCAAATACCATGTTAGGTATTATACTAATTCGTTGCCGAAATATTTTATGTACTATAAAATATATATGCGAAATATTAAATTATATAAGTATTTCATTATAGATCAATTATTTATTAAATAGATTTATAGATCTATTATATATACATTTATTAATGTATCACGGAATTTATCGTTATATTAATTATTCGACTTTGCGATTCCATCGTTTTACAGCATGTTCTTAATCCAAATTAAATCGTCGGGAAGTCAAATGATATAACATCGTGGATAAAATATATTTGACTCTATGTGTTGTTAAAAAAATAATTATTGTTCGTAACGACGCGATAATTTATTATTTTAGAGATTCTTGTCATTACGATTAAAATAAAATTTGGAATATTTTATATATGTGTTATATTGCATGATAATATCGAATAAATGGCACTATTGAGAAAATGAAAAAGGACCTCCTTTGTTGCTTCCCCGTAGCATTTACACTCACTCACAAAAACACGTTTAATTATGATTAGTCGTATAAGCAGCAATTGCGAAATACTTTGCACGGCACTTCCCCGATCGCGGAACACACAATTACACGAGATATACTACGTACTTTATTATATCATAAGAGAGTAATACGGAAAGTACGACTCGACATTTACACGAGGTCAAAATCATATGCATCATGCAAAAATGATATAGCAATCATTTAATTAATAATTATTTTACACTCGCATTTTAGAAAAAGTTATCGGACGAAATATATTTGACTATAAGCATTGTCAAATAAATAATTATTATCCGTAGGATTGATAATATCGAAAGATCGTAACAAAATTTACAATTTGTATCCCTATTGCTTCGATTTTTATTCGCAATAATGGATTATCGCCCTTTAATAAAGATTTATTTGCAATTATTTATATTTGCAATATAGTTTTGTGTCGTTTATTAAAAGTAAATTAATCGTTAATTATAATAATCATAACGATTTCTGTTCTAATACTAGTCGCGATCGCGTTTAGAAATAGAATTTAAGAATATATAAAGCGTAGCGCGCGCCTGTTGTTCTAGTCCTAGTCTAATAAAAAACTATTATAAAATCATGATTTGAAATCACATCCTTCTTAGTGTTAATTAAGAAAATGGAAATTTAATCTAAAGCGTTTTAAATTAGCATTGTGATTAACGATTATAAAAAAAAAACGTTTTCCTAAAGAATTTTCTCCTTCCATTCTCCTTTTTGCTCGCCGTTCGTTCTTCCTTATTCCACTTAAGATTTAACAGCGACACCCCTATTCGCCGAGTAAAGACGCGAAGGGAAGCGACCTCTCATTATCGGTACCGGCTAATTCCCCGGTCCGTCTTAAACGAACGACCCCGATCGGCGGTCGTCCTTTCATCCCTTTTCGTACGGTCTCCAGTTAAATGCCACCTACTTCCGGCTGGCGCCGACAGTCACGGCGATCCCTCCGAATTCATCGATAATTATTGCTCTCGGTATATCGCTCCACATTTTCGTTCCTTTTCATCTCTTTTTAAACCGCGAACAGCTCGTTCTTAAAAAGTCGTGTGTGATCGGTGGAGATTTTGTTTCCCCCAGAACGCGACGCAGTCAAGACCATTATTCGACGATATGTATTTGGAGGTATATGATAAAAATCGAATATTGTGATTAAACGCCCTTTTCAATATTTTCAGCATTATGTAAAATTAATATTAAAAAAATACGGAAACCATTTAATTCGATGATTGCATGACTATAAATTCGAAAATAAAAAATTATTGCTTCTGCCGCAAATTACATGTAGTTAATACACCAGCTGAGGGAAAAATAAACTATCATTATTATATGTGTACCGTAATAAAACTGATCTTTAAAGAAGAAAAAAAGAATTGTATTTTAATGATACGTCGGTGTATGTGTATATATGTATATATCAAGACGCTACCACGATTATCCTTGTAAAATACGCGTCTCATAAAAGAATTTGTTTCTTAGATACGAGACGCAAGGTGCATCGAGTATTAAGAAACACGTCTCGCTATAAGCGAAAAGAAAGAGCTGAAAAGCAGCGAAAAAGGAAGAAGGGAAGAGGAAATGGAGGAAAGGGGTTACGTAAACGATCCCCAACCTGTTATTCGGTGGCCTATTTTTTTTCCCTTTCGGTGGGATAACGTTTAGGGACATAATGCCCTAAAGGGATCGAAAGGGTTGCGGCCCGTTATTGTATTGTGATCTTTACCGCGTGCACAAGGTGGCAGTGTGTATAAGTTATACCTGCGACTATTACAACACGACGGGAGGGAACGAAGAGAAAGGGGGGAAAAAGGGTTACGCCTCGCTCGAGGCCCCGACCGCTTCGGGGCCTCACCCTTTCTAACCCTATCTAACTGTCCGACCCCCGATGCATCGTGTAACGTGCGTAACCGTGCGCCGTAACAGGTGTCACGTACATATATACACACACGCGCATACGTACGTGTATCATCGAAAGAGAGGGTTAGAGCGAGAGGTAGGTGCGACAGAAGGATCGCGACCCTATCCCCCGCAGGTGAAAAGGGAGCCTGATCCCTTTGATCGTGGGAGTTTCCTGGCCCTCCACGAAGCGAACAAATGTCGCGCGACGCTCCGCAATTACTCGTTCGCGGACGAATTCTGTAATTTTGCGCCGTTTAACGAGATATCTCGTGGCTGATGCCGTGTCGACGCGACGCGCGATGGGCGTTTTTCGGTCTGCCGCGTTCTCAACAAGGGTCGAAATGAATCATTTACCCTCTGATATTTCCAGGTCGGTCGGTCTTCGTTAAACGTGCATTTAATACAAGCTTGTATTAGCTATACGAGTGTCATCTGTTCATATTTAAAAATTAATTAAATTGTACATCAACGAGTTATTATTTATAACGTTTCGTAGGTACGACTAGAATGTCGAATAATGTATTTTAGTTTATGTATATTTTTTGACAATATGTATAATTAAAATTTATATAATTCGTACATTTTTTTAATTGCATAAAATTCTTAATAATATTTTTTTATAGAATTCAAGTCAAATAGAGTTGTGCGCGGACTTTAACGCGGACATGTTGCGAAAAATAATTAGAGACTTACATCTATTTTCTCCTCCTTTATCCCTATCGTGAAACCTGTCGCCGATACTCGTCGCCACGATGACTTTTATAGCACGCGGGTCGGTGCCACTCAATAAAGCACCCGTTTTCATCGAGCGGAAGGATATATCGCTTTCCAATTACTCAGCTAGAGGTGTGAGCGCGGAGGAAAAAAAAGAAGAGAGAAAGAGAAAAGGGATCTGTCGTTTCGCAACCCTATCGAACCTCCCTCCTTCGGCACAATAGTACCGCGCGTATGGTGCGTATGGTGCGTATAGTGCGCGCGGTTATATGCGTCGACCATAAGCGGGTGCATCCCGCGGAGAGGTGCAGGTATAAACGCGACGAGAGGGTTGCGCCGACGTTCACGTGGGGTAGGTAGGTCCCGGGGCCCTTAATCCATTACTCGATATATTAATTCGTCTCTCCCGGGTGTTCCAGGTAGCGCGGCGTGCTCGTCTGCTAAAAAAGAAACACAAGTCGACGGGACCATAGAAACGCGCCGCGCACGCGCCCAGGTAGTCCCGAAAGGGGTCCGACACGATCCTCGAAGAAAAAAAAAACTTCGTCAGCCAGAGAGGAGAAAAACGCTGAGGCGGATCGGCCCTCGTCGGCCGTCGTAAAGTACCTGCGATAGGAACAATGTTCTTAGCGATCTGTCCGTCTGCTTGGATGAAGAAGCATAGATCGAAATCGCGCGTCAAGCTTGTTCAAGCGTGAACTCTCTCTTATTAAATTTATTTATTTTTTCTTAAGAAATGAGGTCGATTATATAATATAATATAATGTATGTATAATTGTCTATTAATAATTGAGTTAAAATACACGAGGTAGTAGTCGGAGTAGAACGACAAATTGGATGACGCCTTTCTAAATATGCATTAATGTGCAGGAGAGCACCTCGGTGGCGACGCGGTGTCTCTCGGCTCGGGAAACTTGTTTCCGACGGACGCAGATAAGAAAAAGAAAAAAAAAGATGTTCCTCTCAAACAGAGAGATATCTAACAACGCTAAAACTTCCGAGAACAGCTGCTCCGTTTCTACGCGACGGTGTCTCAACCGTTTGTCGCGGCCGCCGCGCGTGATTGTGCGTGTCACCTGTTCCTACATCCTTGTAAATGTGTAACGGCGCGAATCTAAAGACGCCGCTATACTTTTGCGCACGACTGCCAATTCGGAACCGGAAAGCTACGAGGCGAGAGAATCGCGGACACGACATCGGAACGCCAAACCGGATTTTTACCTTCATCCCGATACTCTAGACGACCGCGTTCCATTTAACGGTTCCACCTGGGACATATTTCTGCGTCCAGCCCTCTTTATGCCCTCTCATTCATCTCTTGCGCGTTCCACAATCCTCCGCTTCTTCTCGCGTGCGAACGCACGGTTTTAACACCCGTCCAATCGGTCAGTTCGACGAGGTGCGGCAGTAACGGTCGGCTGGACACCTTTTCTTTTCTCAACCCCCTTTGGTCACATCGGGCCGAGTTACGTATACAGGATCCTTACGAGCGAATCGAGCGTCCACCCTGTCGGGGTCAAGGGGTTGGCCAGCTGGCGTCGGACGGTTGTGCAATCTGCACAACGGAAGAACCCCTCCTTTTTCTGGGTCGAACGACCAGAGAGACAGAGAGAAAGATGAGAGAAAGAGAGAGAGGATCGAGGGGTTGCGGAGGAGAGACTGGCAGCCTCTCTGTGTGCTCGGGGGTTGGCTGACAACGTCGCCGCTGCCAACATCGCTTATTGTCCAAGCTCGATGGCCGTCTGTCCCGCGCCATTGTCGTTAATGATTTCAGAGAGGTTTGCGTGTGTACGTGTACATGTATACGTGTGCTCGTATCTCTGCGGTGCTACAGTCTTTGCACTGCAATAAACCTATCTCTCGATGCTGGGCGATTCACATAGCGTCTATCGCGTCAATGTATGTGGTTGCCTTAATCATGATTTATGTGTGAGTATTACCGAGATGCATTATCAGCATCGCGGATAAGTCCTGCTTAGAATGATCTCATTAAGATTTGGTATAAAATCGGACATTAAATCGAGATTAATGATTCCGTCGTTGTAACAATGATCAAATAGCAGATTATTTAGTTTAAGTAATATTTTTTTTGTAGAATATCTAATTAAACAACGGACTACATATTTTTTGAAATTTAAAATTTTCAAATCATTAAAATACGTAAACTAAATCGCTTGTTTTAAAAGTTATTCTGGAATTTACTTTTACTACTTTTTATACTATTTATTTACCGTGACTAGATGTTATTTATTAAGCAATGCAGGACATAACAAGAATCGAGATTTTTCTAAATGCCGTTATAATTGCCACAATAGACCGGTGGTCCACGATTGCAGCTAGAGTTTGCATCACAGATCTTCATCATCGGACGCGAGATCAAGCATTTTAAACAGTCAGAGGTCTCATTAGTTCTGCTAGGTTCGCACCTTTTTTTTACAAAGGTGGCATTTCCGGTGAGTTATGGCGACAGAACGCTCTCCTCTTGTTTTTCTTTTACGAAAATTTATGCCACCACACACCGGCGGTTATAGATCCTCGAATGACGGGAAACAAGTTACGAGGACGACGGGGAATATTCATGTCGCGAAATAAATTGTCTCCGATGCCGCGCACGAATCTCCTGCGTTCCTCGTCCTTACGATTAGTTAACGGAACTAGACGCCGCAGTCGCGCAGGAAACGGAAACAAACGTCCGCTGAATATCAAGCAGAAGCTGCAACGGACGTTACACGACGTTTGAGACTTGCATTCGTTGATAATTGATTCAAACCAAATTAATTAAACGCATCTAATCGCGCTTTAACAATAAGTTTTTATTGAGAGAAAAATCTTATTTTTTTAATAAATTGCAATTAAAAATGTATTTCAAGAAATTTTTGAAAAATGTATATCTCTCTTGTTATCATTTTTTTATGCAATAGAAGATTTGTTATACTCGTAAATTAAGCACACCGCTGCAACCATTTTGAAATCAACACCGCCATCGTTCCATCTCAACCCTTGCGCAACCCTATCCCTCAGAAGGGACTCGCTATACGAGCCACGCCGGCTTTCCCTTTCTCTCGAAGAAAAGGGATTAATTCGTGCTGCTGTCACAACACGGCCATTCTGGCATCAATCCGTCTGTCTATTGGCTGCGATTGGAATTTTTCGATAGGTTTGTGTACACTGAGAACATATAGTTAATCGAAATGTCAATTCCTTTCTTCTTCTTTTAGCGATATAGTTGTGGTAAAAAAAATGCACAAGTACTCGTTTAACGCATCTTTATAAATATTTGATTTACTATTATATTTCGCAATTTTAATGCAATTTTGTTTACATAATTATGTAAATCTATTTAGAGCATTAAAATATATGTTTTTATTGAAATTTTATTGATACCGGAACAGGAATTAACAGGAAATTTTAACCAATGAAGAGACTAGTTTCTGAAATTTATATTCTTTATCTGCCACGTATCGGATCATAAAGGTATTTCACACGTGCCCTATTCGATTAATTCTTCGTTGGTTTACGATCCTACTTTAAAACTTGCACCTGAGGATCCTTCGCCTCAACGCACCTTTCCAAGCTTTTCTACCTGTCCGCTCGAGCGTTAATATCTCGACATCTAACGAGTCGCTAGTTTCTTCGAGAATAGAACGATATATTCTACTCGTCTATCCGATAAAAATATCTACCAATGTATCTTTAAATTCTCTAACAACAAGAATTAATATCCAAGTTTTCAATAATAATGCATGTTGTGAGATAAATCTTTACTAATTTTTTACGAATAATCTTTTTGTTACATTAAATGCCAGAATGTCATAAAACAATTTTAAAAATAAATAGCGTTTTAATTTTATTATTCTTCCTGATAACATATTATACAGCCAGGCGCCTCAAGACGGATTTAATTTTTCATTCGAAAAAAAAGCATCTCCAAGTCTCTCGACGATCGAATAAAAAAAATGAGTGCTTAATAATTAAAATTTACGCGCGAATGATCCGGCTGATTTGCTCGTCGTTTTCCATCTCGCTGCAACTGTTCTTTGGGCAATTTGATCGGAATAAATCGCAAAACTGCGTGACCATCGCACGAAGAGGCGTCCATCCAAACTACATTAACACGAGCGTGTCGCACGAGCGGGAGGTTCGTCCGACCCTTATGACTCGGCGGCAATCCCCATTTTATGGCGCATATAAACGCGATCGCGGCATGCTCACCTACGCTTGATTGGCTACTCGAATAATGCGCCGAGTGTTACGACAATAGCTTCGAGATTAACATGGTCTCGCGTTAGTGCACGTCTGATGGAGCTGTTCGCCGCGCCTTTAAACATCACCGTAGCCGACGAGATGAGAGGCCCTTTCTTCATCCATCATCCGCGTCTCGCGAGAGAGAAAGAGAGGGAGACGGGACTTGGAAGCTTTACGGATAAAATTAATATGAGACGTCGTAATGTCCGAATACTGACCCGCGGCTGTCTAATGGGAAAGTTTCGATGAGATTACGAAGTGCGGCGGAGAGAGATGGCGGCGGACGCTCTCAAGGAGATATTGACGCGTACTCGAAAACTTTAATATCGGATTTATTGATTAGTAATATATGTGGGTAATGGCGAGGTATTATAAGTTAATAAAATCCGCAGAGCGATTCGAAGGAGATATAACTACATGAGCTCTTATAAGATTGCTCTTTTCTCGATAATGTACGAAATATTAAATATCGAAGCGGCTTTCTTTAGGCCAGGGAACTACAGTATTAAAGACTTAGCGACATTCTTTAAAACGGCGTGACGCGATAAATCACGCGACTCTTTCGATCTCCCTCGGTTAAAGGATTCGAGGTGCTTTTTGCTCCCCGCTCGTGCGGAACGCGCATAATAAGGGTTTTGTTCTCTCTATCTTTCTCTTTCCCATACTCCGCCATCGTCCAAAATTTCCACTTTCCGGGAGAGACAACGTTCTCCCCCGGTTTCACCCTCTCTCCTCGTACGCAGATGCGTGGTTTTCATTTTCCCTTCGCGACCGTCGCTGTTTTACTCTCGATTCTCTCTCCCTTCTCTCTCCTCTCCCCCGTTGCCCCTCCTTCAACACCCTTCTGTTCTACTATTCTCTCTGTTCTGGCCGACGTTCGTTCGTTTGCTCGGCATCGCTTCGTTTGCAACCGCGGACCAGAAGCGACCCTCCTCGTGCTTCGTGTAACGAATCCGCGCTTTTTTCGCTCTTTTTTCCGAACGAAAATATCCACTTTTCGGGGTGAAACGCGCACGCGTTTCGGGGGTAACGCGGAGAAAGAAGGAAAGAGAGAGAAACGCAATGAAAAGGCTCGATAGGCATGTCCGTACGAAAGGAAGATAACGAAAGAGGGAGAGAAACGAGCCGACTGTCGGATTCGGGAGGAAAAAAAAGTGGTTAAAAATATGTAAACCGACATCCGCGAGATCGGTAACACGTGGAGGGAGAAAACGGAGGGGGAGACAATGTGTCGTAGGCACGCGCGCGTCTCGTGTCTCTTCCGCAAGTATCGAGGATGTTTTTTATGCCTCGCGATCCTGAGGGAAGTGCCCCGCGAGACGAAGTCGTCTTCTGTCGTCGAGAACCAGGACCGATATTTGTCTCCGGTTCCGTGGATAAACGCAAAGACGTGGTCTCAGCATGTTTCATCTCGGGATTTATCTCTCTTAAGTTCCGTTCAATTTCCCCTTGCACGCGCGGAACAGTCGAAAGTTTCATTTTTATCGAATGTTACCGCGATCTATGCAATAGCTGTATAATTCGCGAAAAATTTGATTAATAATTAATTATTAATTAAAGACAATTATACTTGATAGTGATAAAAATTTTATCTCGGAACAATAATGTGAATGACATTCGATCAAAATTTGTAATGACGAGAGACAATTTATAGATTTTGTGAAAAATTATCTTATAGAAGGAAATAGATATATAAAGAAAGAGAAAAAGAGTAAGCGAGAGATTAAAAGCATATCTGAAAGCGCGGCGTTTAGTCTCTCGCGTTGGGCTGCGTTGTTACTAATTATCAGAATTAGCGGCGCTTATTTGTTACGTGCGGCGTAGAAGGGTGAGGGATTAAGGGGCTTTTAGGATGCTTTGGGGCTTGAAAGGTGAACGAGAGAGTCGGGACTTTATAGCGGGCGTGGTCGCGCGGCTCTCCTCGTAGAGAGATGGTGGCGTTTGAGTATTTTTAGTTGTTTGATGTCGGCACGAGCCCTCTCTCTTCGCTTTTTTAACGACTCGCGGAAGCATCTGCCCTCGGTTAATGTCTCCCCCCGGAATCACAAATACACGCACGCGTTTGTTGCGTGTGTGCGCGCTTAGCACGCGCGCGGCCACGCGCGCGGTGGTTTATTGTCTACGCTGGAAAATGGGATTAAGTTACTCGCTTGTCTCGGGGAAAAGCCATCGTTCGTAACGACGGAACCGAACTGTTTCTTCCGTGTCCCTGTGTTGAGCGGATAGATCGCGTTTTCTCGATGATTACTCCATAGTTTTAACAATATATTGTGAATAACGCTGATAATGCTAGACGCGCGAAACTGAATACATTGTAAAAAAGATTTCTTTGAAGAACTATTTTTTTTTATTATGAAAACAATCTTCCTCGACAGAGTTTTATTCTGTAACAATAAATTAAGATTTTTATATTAATATACAGAGGATAGAATTGCATTGCGAAATTGCAAGGCTTTATATTATTAAAATACGCGAATAATGACAATAAAATTATATATACAAAAGTACAAAAACGATATTATTTAATTATTCTCTTTTTAGCGAAGTAAATATATCACTTGGCATAATTATTTTCTATCGCGTATCTGATAATTGCCTCCGGGAAGTAATTGCGAAAGATGAAAACGACTTCTTTGAGAGAAGCTCGCCATTCAATTATCGTCGAGAGACGATGTCCGACCTCCAAAGAACTAAAACGAGCGTTCGAAGGCTAGGGTTATCTTAATAGGCAATCTTTTCAGCTCCCAATCGCTTCGAGTACATACTTTTACCTAGGAAGTATGCTTGTTCGTGAATGTAACTATGTGAATAGTCATTGAACCGTATAATAAACGCGAGTTTCACTGCAATCCATATATTTCTTTTCTCACCTTACCCTTTATTTTGTTCTCTTTCGCTTCCTTTGAAAATTCACATGTAAAATCTGTAAGAATTTCTTCGAGTTTCTTTGAACGCCGCACGAGAAACAGATCCCAAAAACCTTACTCTGTTTACTTCCTTTTCTTTACTAAAATTTATTAAAGCAAAGTGCGCGCACCCTTACAATAGAAAAAAAAAAGTTTATGATCTGTTTGCCTTTCTATATCTTATTTCCCGGAAAGCTAGAGTTTTATTTTCAATCGCCTAGAACATAGACAATTATCAATGTTTTAACATTTTGTTGGGTAGAAACCGATTGCGAATCTACCTGAGGATATGCTTGCTAATTCTGGTATAACAAATTTAGCACTCGATGCAATGAATGTCCTACAATGCTCGCGCCTTCGTCTATTCGGATGATCATTGAAGTCGCCATCTCGACGCGATGCAACAACATGACTCGGTCATTTCGTCACGGAGCACGAACGCACGTCGGAGAAAAATAGGCGGCTGTCCCGCATATGTGGCCCATAAAGAGACGGCGGCCATTGGCGATGTTTTTCCCCGATATTTTTATTACCATGCAACGAGCTGGATTGGCCGACAGTCCGACCCTGCCGCCTTCCTCCGTCAAACGACCCTCGCGATGTTCGCACCCCGTCGACGATGACGCCTTTCGCGAGCGGCTGCGGGAGCGGAATCTCATTCGCGCCAGGCGCGTAATAAATTCTCCGACCACTATCATAGATTTATCATAGTCACGCACTCGTGTGGCCGCCTCGCCGTCGATAATTGCCGGATTATGGTAGCGGCGGTAGCGGTACTCGGTTGACCGTCTCGGTGAGGAGGACGAACACCATCGAGGGTGACAAAAATAATGATTCGAGGCATTTTTCAGGGTTTCAAGGGCGTGAAAGAGGGGCTCCGCTCGCGAAAAAAAAAGAGAGAATAGATTTGCGAGGATCGCAACGCGGCGATGGATTCAGGAATTTTCGCTGCCGGCTCGTACGTGATTTCTGAATCGTACGATCATCGCACCTGCTAAGCAAACTAACAAGGGGAGTTTGTTCAAGGTGTCGAAGGAGTTTACGTTCCCTTAAGTAGTTGATCCATTATATACTAATCCTTTAACAATAGCGAGTTTTTACTTATTGTGCAAAGAGAATTGAGATGAAAATATAAGAGAACAAAATGTTAAAAAAATGATAAATTATGTAGCAAGATAATGCTGTTATTTCGATTAAAGGAAATGATTCGGTAAAATATAACATTAAATGATAAATATTGATATACAGAATTTCCTCTTCCTATGCAATAAATCTTTTTTTTCTGCAGTGCATTATTTACGAATCTCCATCTCTGTGAGATTAAGATAAAATAAAATAAATAAATAAAATAAATTGTAGTTTGTATAAAACGATGCCAAGAAACACAAATATAATAAAATATTACGAAAAATATAAATTTTTAATCCACGGCAAGTCTCGTTGTTATATTTACGCGTCAATCATTGATGACAATATATAATAGATGCATTTGTGGACATCGCGCGATCCACGTTTGTCAAACAGGAATTTTGGCGATATACAAGGCATATCGTATATAAAAATGGCTCCAGACAAACAGGATTTCTCAGTCGAATGACGTATCGAATTTTGTACCAACAAAACTTCCGGCCGCACTTTTGTCCTCGAATTCACCGGTGTTCCTCTGTCGCAGTGTCGGCGCATCGGAGAGCGCAAACGCTTCAGCAAAGGCGAAAAGCTCACGGTGGCAGCCCTTTTGTCGCGCATAAAAGAGTTGACAAAACATGACAATCATGACAGTCATAAGTCTCATAACCGATGTGAGAAGAGCGATGGACGGACGGGATGGACGAAACGCGGCGAGAAAGCCTCTCGCCGAATCGAAATATCCACGGAACTGAACAAATATTATTTTGACAACCGTCAAGCGAAGAGAGCACGGTTGAGCGTAATCCGCCCTCGGGGCTGTCGCTTATTGCGGAATTACAAAGGAATTATGCGGCCTGGGATTCTTCGAGCTCGATGCAATCGGCCGCGAATAACAGGTCGAAGGAATAATCGGGGAGCACTCGTGCAATCTTTCGACGTCGATCGAAACGCGAACAAGAGCGCGATATAATTACGAAAGTTTCGCGCCTCTCGCGATGCTGGGGGGTCGGATGGAATCGAATGAAGGCGCGAGATGGTTAAAAGGTTTCTTTTTACGAGGTCGTAACGAGGATCATGCCTTCACGTTGCAGGCGTTTCGCGACGTTGCGATCATAAACCGCATAATGTTGCCGCGAGAAACCGCCGAGTGAGCAACTCTCCTTTGCCTCGCGCCCTCATTTTGCTATCGTGACATAAAACATTTTTTGATATACGGTGTACCCACGCGGCGCGAAATGGGATCCCCGTGAATTCTTACCAATGACGGCCATTATCTTTCGGCAAAGTAATGAGATTCATGGGAGGCTGAGTCGCTTTCAACGCGCAACAAAGGTAATCATGGTAACCATCTACGCTAAGTTCAAACGTGATCCTGATATTTTGTATAGATTCGAATAACATGCTGTATAAATTTATATTAAGCCTCAGCTTAAGCTTAAGAAAAATGACATTTGTCAAAATAGAAACAAAAAGAGATACACTATGTCAAGCATTTCTAAATACATGACTTCTTTTAAAATTGTTTCTAACATTTATTTAAAAAATATATTTTGGGATTAATAATCTTTAATTAAAAAAAGTATCTTGTATTCAGTCGCATCTGGTGTAAAGAAAAATATGTTCATGTTCTAAAAAAACGTTTTTGAATAAAGTTCTCAAAACTAATGTTTTAAGCAAAAACATAAAAAAAAGTTTTAAATAAAAATGTTTTCAAGATTTCAAAAGAGAAGAAGGAGAGAGAGAGAAATTTTTACAAAAAAATGGTAGAAACGCATTCAGCATTGTTCGTGGCTCTTTGTTCGAGAACCATCCATCCCTTTGATTTCACTGTTAAACATTGTTAGAAAAATGCCGTTATAAACTACGTAAAAACTACGTAAATTACTTAAAGCGAATGCAATAACATTTGGTCGAGCATAAGTTTGTGAAAGCCTATAAGTTATCGAGCGAAGTAAAAAAATAACGGGACTGGTATAGATCTACACATCTATTCAGAGAAACAATACTGCCAAACGGATCGACTCAAGGACGTAAAAATATGTCAAATTATATGTATTTTAATGTTTTACAGAGCGACGTAAAGGTTGTCGCCGATTGAGTCATCGTGTTATCAGATCTTTTATAAGGCAATACAATAGGGATATCTAGAATACGGTGGCGTCGGTTCGGGAAGTTGATATCGCAATGTGTTTTAATTTACGCCATTGATCCCGAGATGTGCGTGTTCACGCGCGTGAGACGCATGAAAAGTTGTCCGGAAATTTCTTCACGAGGTTACTCTGTGATTCTGTATAAGCAGCGCGCATTTCCGATGTCATGGGATATCTTCGTAAGCCGTAAGCCAAACAGGACTAGCCGGTAAACCACTCGGGATGGCGTTATCTGTTTGCATGCGCGTGGAAGATACGCGTTGGGGATCTAGCTGGACTGGTTAGTGCGTATGCGCTCGAAACGATAATATTGCGACAAGGCTGCACAATATTTGTATGTTTGCCCGTACCAAAATCGGTTTTTATCTGGTAGAAGAATATTTCTGCTTCGGCAGTAAATATTTTTTAAAAGTGTGTCATCATAAATGTGTAAGGTAATATATATCATACATCCGGTATACGAGCAAAATACCAAAATGTTTAATAATGCAATTATAGCAACAAAAAGAAACAAAAAAAAAAAAAACGGAAATTATACAGTCTCTTTGAACTTCTACACTACATAGCATAGAGTTCGAACCTTTTTTCGCAGAAAGATAATAGAATCGTAAAAAAGTTTTTGTCTCAATTTAAAAAGATATAAATAAAATTTGTCAGTTAGAAAAAATTTCTGTTGTTTTTTTTCCGTTATCGTTATTGAAATGAATATGACTTTGGATCTCAACACAAATTTATTAAAAATTGTTTCTATTGTTTAATTTTACTTATTTCAAAAAATAGATAATATAGTTTTTAATATTTTTGTTAAGAAAATCTTTATTATATCAAATATAGGCGTAAACTTGCGACATTATCGCGTATTTTATAATATTTATATAGAAAAGATAAATTCAGAAACTCCTAAAAGTCACGTCGATTTTCTATTTATTTGTACGATATTGAACAAGAAATAAAATAGAATTCTATAAGCATTAGAAATCTTGTCCAAAAAAAGAAACGATTATGCTTTCTTGGGTACCGTTATAGTTGCCAACTCTTTAAGCCTCTCTCACGCTATACTCGCAGGTCCTGTGGGACATCGAACAAAAACGAGAACATGACTCATGAAATGTCAAAGCATTATTGGCCACTTCACATAAAAAAAAATCTGCTCGATTATCTAACGTAAAAATCACTAAACAAATCATCATTAATCATTGTATGTATTTTCTAAGTTTCGTGGTAGTTATATATATTTTAAAATATACTGTCAAAATATTATGAGTTTATTTCTTCTTCTTTTTATAGAAGATATATGATACAAGATCCCGAGATTATTTATTTCTGTTTCATTTTTATGTCTCTGCAATTTTTTTTCATGCAGACGATGCTCAACTACGCTTCATGATGCAATTTATGTCTCAAAATATGTTAAGATATTTAATTTAACATTTTTAGAAAACAAGAAAAAAAGAAAAAGATTTTTCAAAAATTTTTAGCATTTTTTTAAACGAAAAACAAATAATAAATTTTCACGAGAAACAAGTAATAAGTATTTTGAAATACCCTTTTTAGTGAGACGTGGGCTTTTACACATGAAAAACAATAAATAATAACGCTGGTATGGCCTGACGGCCATACATATAACTATGTATTGCTTAACATTCAGAAACCTTTCGGAACCCGATATTCGGACTTTCCCATAGGCAGAACGACGAGATTTTCTGTATTTACGTAATCGATGCCACTTTCGTACAAAAGAGGACGACGGTTCTCCGGATGATATTAAAGAGAGCTATAAGTCTGAATTGAGGAATGGTCAAGCGAGTCCGATATATAGAGAGGTTGAGTAATATTATATTTGTTAATTGTGAAACACAATCCCCGGACAGTTGTGCGGGATTCTACCTGTATCTACGCGTGGGAAGTCCGATTCTCGATTCTCCATAAAGTCTCCGAATACGGCTTCAGTCGTCCACCGTCTCTGTATTCGTCAAGATCGAAGATACTGTCATATTCTGTCACGGATGAGATCATTTAACAACATTTCACATAAATATTTAGCGTGATAAAAGGATTACAGCAGGGTTAATTTCCCGACGTTAATGCGAAAGAAAAAAAAATATATAAAAGAGAAAATGTAAAATATAAACAAAAAAATTAATTAATCGAATAATCGGATTATAATTTTACAAAATTGTTTAAAATAAATTTTTAAATCAAACATCTAGATTATAATATTAATATAGAACAAAAAATTATTTTTCGTATTTCCGTAAGATTAAAAATTCGATATTTAATATATTTAAATATACATTTAATGTAAAATAAATTCTATTATTGCATGCGCACAAATTGATATATAAAGAAAAATTAACAAATTATTTAAGAATTAACAAGCGTTCTCTTACAATTACATATAAAAAAAAAAATATGTAATTTTACAATTTTTACATTAAAATGGCATCGCCGAACGACGAAAGAGAGTTACGTCTTTGAAAATGATCGGAAAGTACCTGAAAGGCCCCTGTCCATTCCGAACGTTAAGCCACCTAATTTCATCCACCGGTGTCTAGATAGTATTTCATCTTTCGGCAAAATCCCTCGGACAGGTAAAAATAGGGGTGAACCGCGGTAGGGGATGTTCCCACGCTTCGGCTTGCAAAACACCGATCGGAGCATGAATGATGCGCCGCGGACGTGTTATTTTCGTGAAAACTCTTGCGTGCGTACGCCCCAGCTCATATCCGGTCGTGGACCAACCATTGTATTAAACGCATTGCGTGGAAATCCTATTAAGGTATAATTTATCTATGCTCGGACTCTCACACGCAAAACTATAATCCGTCGCCTTCACGACGGGCAGCACGAAACAATCACATTGGTATTTAATATGTATATTATATGTATAAAGCAAGTATTATTTATTTAAAAACAGAGAGAAAAATTGTGTAGATTCTATATAAACTTTAAAATTAAACAGATATGTCACTTTCAAGTGTTTTGTAATTTAGGCAAAAGTTTGAGAACGTTTCCTATTATAAACAATTAATTATGTAGATAATTTTATATCATATTATATACAAGTTTTTTAACGCATTATCTACAAAGTGTTATAAGGCTTACATAAAATTTCATTCGCGGATGCTTTTCCCACGTACACGGTTATTTAGATACGTATAAAAGGGACACGTCACCGAACGCGCCTAACTTCTTTATTCCGCGGACGATTCATCCTCGGTCATCCCCCGCATTTCGGCTTTAAAGGTAATAAAAGAGAGTTTGGCGTAACCCTTTTCACGTCCGAGCATCCCCTGAGAGTCAGAGACATATATAGCCTCTTATGTAAACGACTATTCAAATATCGGATCCCGAGTCGCATACCTGTATGGCTTGGGAATCCAGCGAGTCCTTTGAAAAATCATGCAATTTTGAGAGGAAGGATACGGAAGCCGATCGCATGCAACGTTTATCGGACTTCTACTATGTGTATTTACGATGGATTGACTCACCTCTTTCGGAATTCACGTCCGAACGAATATCTTTGATATTCGTCTAACGCATTTGAATGGATATCGTCCGTGGGACTTGGTGCGTTTTGGGAAACTTCGTAATTTCCTCCCTAAGATTTTCGCAACCGCTTCACCTGCATCATCACGATCAGGTAATGGTGAGACGACACATTACGAATGTATTATTCGAGTGTGGGAATGCCAGATATTTCACGTTTCATCGTGACTCGCTTTTACGCATTACCCTCTCCATTTCAATCTTACCTCCGTTCTCTTTTAAGTATAGCGAAAAAAAATATGTCTTACTGTATTATGTGCATGATTAATAATGTATATTTTATTGCAATGTATGATATTTTTAAATTTATATAATAATGTAATATTTTATATATAATATTTATATAATAAATGTATGATATAAACATTTTTTTACTAAGGTGTCACATCGACAGATGTGTTGAAACACGGAATAGTCTTTTGGTAATTGCCACACTATATAAACACGGTGGTTAGGCGGAACCGGAAGTGCCGCTGGAACCATTTTTACGAGATTTAAAGTTTATTTGTTTTCCGCGCATCACTTTTCACTCTTAGGTAAGACTTCAAGCGCACTCGACACGCGTCTCGATGTCGCTAAAATGCCAACCGGAGAATTGAAAAGGATCGTTCAAAAAAAAAAAAAAAAAGAAAGAAGATTGGACGGTCAGAACGTACTCTGCTTTAAAAATAGACCGAGAACTGGACCATCGGTTCTGAACGCTACGTAAAGTTTCACACACAGCGTCATACGATGCCGGACCTGCTTCCACCCTCCCACGTTCATCCGGCCGTTTTCCATCCCGGACGTGTTCAGCCGCGTGTTTTTCTCAAAAAAAGGGATGCACTTTGAATTTTCCCCAGAGATTACAATATATAAATATATGAAACGCCTATCCAAACGCTAATAAAAAAAATTTATTTTATATAAATCAAATCGTCTGTTAATAAAATTAACATCGAGACTTTCTTTTCGAGCACCGTGTTATTGTTATTTCATTAGAGTATTAACAATATTGTAGTTTTGTTTTCAAACATGAAAATTATTGTCAGCATTGACTCAAAGAGAAAGCTATCGTATAAATATCGGTCTTATTATTAATTATTTTATTACGTTATCGTGTTTTCCTTTTTTAAGCTCTCGTTTTAAAAAATTTTTGTAATTTAAATTGTAAATTTTTATGCACAAAGATTGCAGTCGAATAATACAGTTGAGTATAAACTCACGAAGAGGTCAGAAAATTACGTTTTATCTTAAGCAAACACAGAGTCTACGCCGTGTATTATGCAACCTGTTGTAACAGCGTTGTAGATCTTGTCATCTAATTTTTGCTGCTTTCTTTTCTCAAAGGTATTCCATCAACGAAATTGCGAATATCCGATTTTATATCTCTGTATTTACTTTCAACTATCCTTTTTTGAAATCGGACTACTCGTTCCACTATTTGCCATAAATTTTTGATACGCATTCGTGATATATTCGGGACACCGACATATCTCCATGCACTTGCTTATCAGTTCCGGTCTTGTGTGTTGTCATACATGTGCGAGGATCATATAGAAAGCAACGTGACGAGCGTGAATACATCTGTGGGGTGTGGCGATATTTACTTCCGCGTACAAATGAACCAGTGTTTCTCTTAAGTAAAACGTGCTGCCGAAAGGCATGACATTTATGCTGAACGAGTAATAACATTTAATTTTCATTCCGGCGGTTTAATTATATCCATATTTATTTGTCTTTTATAATAGACGCTCAAAAAATATGCAATAAAATATTTTTAAATACGGATATAAAAAAGAATCTGTAATAAAACATATGCGTACGTATTGGAGTTGAGAAACACTGATACAGTGATTTGATCGACGTGATCGATAAAACACGATTACCGATTAAGTCCTCCTATATAACTCGTTCGTTTGAAAAGCGAGCTACGGTCGAAAGGCGTAACATCGCCACGCGCGCATCTATTTAATTAAGATATTTAGAAAAGCATAATTATATGAGAGAGAGAGAGAGAGAGAGAGAGAGAGAGAGAGAGAAGGGCTGCGATGGCGTATCTAACTCACGCGATACGGTATCTAATGCTAATATAGGGAACACAACTAATTTAATCACGCGTTACACGGTTGTTGATGTAGTATCTTCAATTGATTTTGTACCTAGGTATAGGTATACAAATCTATACCCTGTCACAACACAATATTTCATTATGAATAATAGCGTAGTATTATGAATAATTTATAATCTCTCTATATATAGGGTAGTAGAAGAAATTTCAGAACTTAAAGAGGATACTCACTAAACCGAATATAAAATTGAAAATATGTATATTCCGTATGTGTGCACATATGAAAATATGTGTATTTCTTTTCTTAAACAAATCTAAACCGAGATTTTTATCTGTAAATGAAGAAAAAAAGTTAATCTGCAAAAAGAAAAAGGTTTTGTTTAACTAAGGAATTTTTATGTAAGAAGAAGCGTTTTCTAAAACCTTTACCCTATCGTCTTACCCTTCTACTTTACGACAGCGTTTTAAGTAAAAATAGCTCGTACAATCCTCTTGTACAAGCGTTTCGAATGGTTAAAAGCGATAATAGTATGACTACGTTTACGCTTACAAATTTGGTACCGATATAAATTATCACATGTGCTTGATACGAGATGATACGTATTTGGATATGTATGCGAGTACTTTAAGAGACTCATAAAGTACGCAGATAAGAAAGAAATTTACCCGAGTTTCGAGGTGTACGATTTATAAGGGGCACTTTTTGTAATTGCGTTATGTTTACGATCTTTCCAAGAATATTTGTCGATAATAAAAAAACCATAAAAGAGACAGAAAGAGAGAAAGAAAGAAAAAAAAACTTTATATTTTTAATTAAAATTAGATCATTTAATTTTTTCCATATTTTAATTTGTTCACCATGCCCTTATACAAATAAAATTTGATATAACGTTGATTTAATATAATTAAAATTAGAATAAAATAAAACAATGTTAATATCTCTATGCTATTAATGACGGCATGTATTGCAATAGAATTACATGAAATGTTGAACAATAAGAGTTGAGATGGCATGGTAGAACAAATTATAAAAAAATAAAGCAAGAGAGAGAAAGAGATAGCATAATCATAAGGATGGAGGAAGAGGCAGCTGGGTTAACCTTTCACCTGCCTTTTTATCCCTGCCGGACGACACCCCCGATTCGAAGATATCGTCCGGCGCCGATAACTTGAAGTCTACCTGATGGAGATATCGCTGAGACGAACAAATACTTAGTCCTTAGTTCTTTCGAGGCATTGTTTATGTTACTTTATCGTTTCTAGGTACTGCATTTTTGATAAAAATGGAATTTTGAGATGTGTGTTTCTACCGTTTTCTTTGCGATGAAGAGCTATCGCGTTATACTGATAATATGAAAATGTTAGTCGTATATTCACAGTATGACTAACGTAATATTATATCTATTTACTTAATATAAAAATAAATATATATTTAAATATAACCGAGTATATACACGTGTTTCAAAATTCACTAAAAGAAAAATTGATGTAAAATTATTTTAAATAATATTAATTATATATAAATGCAAATTATAATTTCTAATGTAACGATATGAAGATATTTTCTAAGATTTTTATTATATTCTTCATTATTCTAATTATTATCCTCGTTCTTAATATATTTGTCACAAAAGCAATCCGAGAAGCTCCGTTTCGTACGACTCAACTATCATTTAACATTTTATCAATGCGTCAGATTAATACCGTCGGCTCATCTATCGTTTAATTAGTCGCGTTATTTCGGTGACACGTGCCGGACATTCGGAGCCGCGGTGCACATCTGCAAAACTAAGACAATAGATAGGCAGTTGCAGCTGCTTGAAAACAACAAATGGGATGGTTGCGGAGTCGCGATGAGAGCGGGAAAGAGAGTAGATACACGACGAATTTATTTCATTAGTTTGCACCCCTCGTCGTCCGCCAGTTAAAGTAGACGCTTCGATTACCTTCGACCGTTTCCGTAAAATTTATGTCTATCTCTGCGAGCAATTTTAGGCCCCAATCCCTCCTAATTTTGCTCTTGTTTTCAGACGTGTATCCGTTGCAACTGAATTACTATAGATTACAATAATTATTAAAACTGTATATTATAAAACTACACTACTTTCTCGAATTAAAAACCGTGACATTTATTATTCTTAAAGTTTAAAATATCTTTGAATATCTTTCCCCCATATTTCGATTTTTTTTTTATTTTTTCATGCTTATCAAATGGCAATTTTTGTATAGAATAGTCATTGGATAAAGTTTCTTTCAAAACAATGATCATTACCGTGACTCAATATTACTTGTGCGCCAAATTACACAGTTAACACAAGTCAAAACACGTGGGGGAGGGTACGATCGATTCGCCTATGAAGATTCTAATCTCTCGATCGTAACGAGTTGCGACATGCCTCGTTGCCTCTCTTCACACTCTCCAATCCTTTGCTACCGATTCAATATAGCGGGCACAACAAGATTCTCCACTCGTTCGCTTTTAAAGTTACTCGATCGTGCGATCGAGACCCAGATCCAATATGCCTCGTTCATTGTGCGAAGCTACGCTATTATTCAAGCGAACTAAATCGCGCGCGATGCGATAGCTATCGAGAATGGTACATAGTTGTATCAAAATATACAGGAACTTGAATCAACGAGAAAAAGCATACATTGTGATACGTCAACGCATAGACCGATAGATGTTTTTAATAATCGGGTGTTTATGTGCAATTGAGATCTCTCTTTCAATCTCTCTCTCTCTCTCTCTCTCTCTCTCTCTCTCTCTCTCTCTCTCTCCCTCTCCCGGCATAGTAAAAGGTGTCTTACTCATACTAATAACAGCCAGGGGTAGTCGTAAATACTCGTCACGTTGCCGCCGACAATTCATCTTTTTCTTCCAAGCCCGCAGGTTTTCCACGTGGGATTTAATACCAAAAAAAAGTTTTACTCGCGGTAGCCAGCCAGCTCGGTATGCGTAGCTTTCTCGAGGGGCAACTCCCAATGAAGATGCACTGCTAATTCCACTGAGTCGGATTTTCCTAGCAGATAGTAATCTGCCGAGAACGCGAATGGAAGGATCGCAGATCGCAGTATCCTCAGTATTATGTTGCGTCACGTTCTTGCATCCTTTGCCTCGAGCGCACACACATACCTGCTCTTTTCACAGATAACATCAAAGTCTCCAAGATTTCGCGATAAATGACATCGTATCGTTCGACGGATAATCCGTCCATTAGTTGTCACGATTATACAACGTATTTCTACTTGTTACACGGAATTTCGTACTTTTACGACCGCCGGATCGACGAATCATCGATTTGTTTCTCCGCGAGTATCGAAGACGCCTCAACTACGGATTTTCGTCTCTACGGTACGATCTAACTGCGACGTCTTATCCATGCAAACATCTCTGTTTGTCCGATAACCGTGGATTGCACGGCAACACCTCGTTGTCGCCTCGAACGTGTCCTTCCAGCAGTATCCTGTCGGAGGGTTCGCGTTTAAACTTCTCTTCGCGCCGGTAAGCAAATACTACGAGCCCTTTTCCGGCATATCCAGGAAAGATCACGTCTCGATAAGCTCAAAGTGGCAAAGACTCACAGCTAACTCGAAGCGATGTATCGCTTCACGTAGCGGTTTAGATAGGATAGTAGGAGTGGGATGAGTCAGCAAAAATAAAATTCTTATTCTATCTCTTTTTATATATCTTTACAACCGCGTAATACATTTGCAAACAGAGAGATGAATTTTTATATTTAGTATTCATAGTAAAGAGAAAATGAGATATCCATTGATATATTAATATCTCAGACTAGTTTATTCGATAAATTTGTCTTATTTCAGAATTTTTACGTATAACTATATTTATTTTCAACTTTTAATATATTTTAAATGTTTGAATCGATTTTACGTGAACGTTCTTTCGTGCGGTAAGAAAACGACACCGGGCCCCATAACTTATGTCCGTCTTGACTCTTTTAAGATGCTGTAACGAAGCAGCATTCGTGTGCTAGCGTTCTGTTCGCAGTCTGTAAAGAGTTTAACCGGTGGGACGCAATAATTCAGGATGGTTCTATGGTCAGTGCGGAACAACCTGAAAGGGCTAAGATATTTATGGGTCGCAGCTGATCTTCCATGCTGCGTTTCCCATTTTGAAATAAAGTTAGAACGTATTCGCCAATAATCAGTATATCCCCACTCAGTTTCTATTTTACTTGTACTATCCTTAAAACCGATAAATCTAAAGTTTTTTATTAGCACTATATGTAAAAAATTTGGAAATTGCGATAATTGTAAATTACTACGTTTAATTTTTTATTACTATAAATTTTTAATCGTTAAAAATTGATAATTGTAATAATAAATAAATTAATAATAAAACAAGTAATAATTTGTCAGAAAAAATATTTTAAATTTTAAATTCATGCACACAAATGCCTTCTTTTCAATGTCTGCAACAATTCTGAAAGGCATTCCCGTGTTTACACCGTTTAAATATGAAACTCCTCGCATGGATGCGTATCAATAAGACAGTCGCAATCCCTCGTAATCCTTCCAAAGACTCGTCGCCGCTTTCTGTCGCGTCACGTATGTGCCCCCGAGGAAACCCTTTCACGCGGTCGAGCGCTCTTTCTTCGAATCGTCAGCGAGACGAATCAACGAGACTTTCATTGCACTTCTTTTGGCCCCTCTCTCTCTCTCTCTCTCTTCCCGTTTCAGCTATTCTCGCCAATGTAATCGAGTCGGAAAAATAGACTACCCCATAACCCTTTTGAATCTCCACCAGCTCGTAGACTTCAGGGAGGTGAAAAAGAACCGTGTTTTGGCAAGCCACGATAATGTCGCTGCACGAATTTTCTTTGACAAGCTACCGTAGGTAGCGCTAATGGAAGCTAGCACGACATTCAAAGGTGGTAGCTCGTGAAACGCGATCAGGATTTAACCCCCCCTCTGCTACCTTCACTCTGCCTCACCGTGTGCTAGCTTTACCCTTAATCCGCCTACGCCGAGTGGACACCGCCACCGAGATACAATATCGAAAAGATCCTTCTCTCTCTCTCTCTCTTTTTCTTTCTTTCTCTTTCTTCTTTGGTTTTCTCGGTACTCTTGCACTGTATATGCTATCAACTCTCTCAGAGTGATCCGTCAAGACATCATAATTTTCGTCACGTGTCGTTACCTGACGCGAGATCGAGTTTCTCGTATCGCGCTTCGGATAATCTTTTTGATTGCCGAGATCTTTTTGATGTCGGAAGGATCGAAGCGTAAACGGTGCAAATATCCCATGGGAATGGCTAAAAGTTGCGCTATGTACGTTATCTAGCAATTGACGAATTTACATTTGGCCAAACGCATGCAAAGTAATTTAAACGCTCGTAATAAATCAAGACTTTTCAATAAAGCACATTTGCTCCCTGAGAATCGATGTATTTGTATCACACATGTTTGAGAAGAGTCGTGAACTTTTGCTATCGTATTCATAAAATCGACTTCCTGTATTCTTGCATCATATGGTATATTAACCGCTGCCGCATGCAACGTGTTGGGATGAAATCGAGAGAGAGAAAAAAAAGCATCGCTTCCTTCTTTTAAAATAAGATTTTGGAAATCATCTTATGATATATATAAAAAGAAATAATTTTCTATTGTCAAAATATACGGGATGATTGATTTCAGATTCAACATTCGATTAATACGTCTTCAAAAATTTTTTAAAAATGGGAGTGTTATATGAAAAAAAAGAAACTTCTTCTCTCTCTCTTTATATCTCGACAAGTGCTAATATATTCTTCTAAATAATTAAAGGTTATACACGTTTCTATTTGCATCGTAACAAATATCTCGTGCTCTTGACGGAGACAAAAACAAATATCTCGCCGTTATTTAACACGTCGGTCGGAAATTCCCGATATTTATCAGGCAGCCCTTTAGACCCAGGAATTCCCACGAAAATTTCATAGTCTAAATTCCAAGCCATTTACTGGACGTATCTGCAAAAGACGTTCGACGATACCGATAGGACTGACCGGAGGAGATTTTGTCACGGGCGCAAGTCTGATTTATAGGCGAATGGCAAAAAGCCACATTGCGGGTTCTCGTAACCCTTACCTAAAACTGGTTGAG
This sequence comes from Formica exsecta, assembly GCF_003651465.1. Lineage (NCBI taxonomy): Eukaryota > Metazoa > Arthropoda > Insecta > Hymenoptera > Formicidae > Formica > Formica exsecta. Next base: position 468,230 of record NW_021850207.1, read on the forward strand.
ACGACGGGACCCCCGGGATTTAATGTGCAGTCCAGATCTACCGCGCAATAACGAGAACCTTTAAAGACTCCATTGTCGTGCTCCGAGATTTGTACCGCAACGATTTTCCAAAGCTCCAGTTTCGAGAAAGGAAACTATCATTTTTAGCGCAGCGCGAGACCATTTTTTCTTTGTGAGAAAAAGATTATATTATAAGGCACGCTGCCGTTTTGACGACATTTACAAAGGTTACTATTTTTCGTTATTATTAACTCTTTCATATTAATTCTTTTATAAATAAAAAAATTATTTATTTATTATGATATTAATCTCAAGTATTTTATTTGAGCGTATCAACGTATCGCTATTTTCTGTCGGAGTTTCATTGCTACGTTACGTAAATTTTGCTAGATAAAACATCTGTCTCATAAATATTTCATGAGATTACAAATAATTATGCTAATATTCATGTTCAAGCTCGCTCAACTGTCCGTCTCATGTCGTCGCTGATGGAAGAAGGGTCGATCTTTAAAACAAGCCAGTCACGCATCGACGCGCAGGTAGTATATCAGAGATATTCACGAGAAAAATATGAAAATAAGTGCATCGAAACACACATAAAAAATGATCAAATGTATTGCAAAATTAATTTATTTGGAAAAAGTTTGAGAAAGAATTTTAATTATAATTATCTGTAATTATAAAATAATAATAAATTAGATGTAACTATAATTATCAGTTCTAATTGTGAGTTACTTTACATTATTTAATGAAATCGATAAGGCAATATCTTTTATCGAGATAATATTTTATCCAGCAAATTTTATTATTTCCGATTATTAAGAGTCTAAAATTTTCAAATTGATGAAATGGACGAAACAACCGCGCGGATGTAAAATAGAGATCGAAGCGACGGACGCATCGGGTTCGGAGTGCATACAGTTACAGCCTGCATCGTAACATCTGCTACGAGGCCACTAACAGTCTGACAGTCCGACCACGCATTTGCGCAACTGTCGCGTCGGCGCTTAGGTCACGAGACAGGAAAACCATTTAGATTCCCGATGATAATTACCGGCGATCGATGCTGATAATAATATATCTTTACGAATCGAACCTTCGCAACTCCATGACATATGACGCTTTCCCCGCCAAATACGCGCAATATGATAAAAAAAATGCGATAACTCGTCAGAATTTTTTTTATGCGAATGGCTCTTGATCTCTTGATTGCAGCGGAAGTTCATTTCTTGACGAACTTACGTTTGCATTATTATTCTTCAATCGTCACGAAGGTGAATTATGTCCAAGGGAAATTACGTCAACGAAACGCAAGCGTGAGTTGACTATAAGAGATCCGCGGGAAAAGAAGAGAGCTGAAGGAGCGAATATACGGTGATGCCTAATGGTGTTATTTGAGATCATAATGGACAGTGTCTGCGAGAATAAAGGCTTATTCTTGCCGTTGAAAGACGGCAAGCGACGCAACGACAAATGTGTTAATGCGGTAATAAGAAGTAAAAGCAGCCCTATTATTGTACAGCTGTGAACGTTCGCTACGGTTTTATTTTTGTCGCTTTCGTCGAAGAAAAATCGGCGCCTCCTCGGCAAATCAAAGAACGATGCGAAGTGTCGTCCGTGCAATCTCGACAAGTGACCCCCCCCCCATTTTCATTCATCTTCCGCGGCTTGCAGTGCCGGTCGAGGTTCCACGTCCTAAGTGTGTTTTCCATCACGACGCAACGTGCGTGCGAGGATACGTTTTGACTTCCTGAGCGCAGAGTTTCCATCGCTTTCTCCCACCCTCCTCCGCCTCTTTACGACCGCTGAGTTCTTTGGCGTTGCCACGAGTATCCCTCAGATTTGTCTTCCTTTCCTCCTCTCGCTCTCCTCCTTTTCTCTCTCTCCTCTTTCTCCCTCTCTATTTTTTTGTCTTCCTCAAACTGTCGTCAGAGAAATTAGACCTGCGTCGAATTTCGGCCATGCGAACATCCGGTGGCTACGAAGAGTTACCGCCTCTTCGACCGCTTTGCCGACCTCGCAGTTTAATATATAGATGATAATTCAGAGTATTTTGCTAATGCGATGCTAGTATGTGTATAAATGTACAAGATAAATATATTCTATACATAAACAATCGTCGCGATTGTTAATTTAGCTTAGACTTAATCAATAAATTAAATTAATTTACATCAGCGTTAATGCAATCGTGTATTATCTTTCACACCTGTTTATTATTATGTTCGTGCAGCTAAGTAACTTATCACCTTACGGATATCAATTTTCGAATACGGTCTTTTCACAGTAGCTTTAGCCTGTTCTAAGGTAAGGAACAATCGGGTTTCTTTGCCGCGAGCTCGCTCGTCTTACGATTTTTCGCGCTAAGGCGATGATATTTCATGCCATTGAATGGCCAGCGGTTCTTCCGTCGTAAATGTAAAGATCAAGTGAGCGAGATTGTCCCCTTTCACCGTCACCTCGCAAATTCTAGCTCTAATCTATGAGTAATTGTCCTGGCACAAAGGTGGAAACGATGCCGAGATTCGGTGACCTGCCTGCTCTGACAACAACGACGTGCCTTTTCCTTTCAATGCATTTTTTTTACTTTGACGATCATCCATGTTAGCGATTAATCTTCAATTATGGCGCCGTTGACAGCCATACTCGTAACACTTTTACGACCATTCTGAAATATTCGAGAATCTTGAAATTATTGCTAAGGTACTACGGTATTGTATGAAATTTATTTCAACGAGAAATAAAGAGAAAAAAGTGGTAAAGAGATTAATTCAGTATCATTTTATTCTTTTTTTTAAATAGAACACAATCGACATATATTAGGCTAATATATATTTTGATATTTAATTTAAAACTTTTTGCGATAAATCCATACACACATCATATCGGTATAAGAATAATTTCGACATTGATATCTCTAGAGGCTTTAACTCGCGGCTTTTTTTTTTTTATTTTAGCGAGTCGATGCATTCCGAGACCGCTTTTCGACATGACGCGATAAAAGATGGCGACCCCGTTAAGGGAAGGGTATTATTTCGGGCCTAGCTTTAACAAAAAGTCCTCGGGGCTCCGGAGACGATCGGGTCACGGATGATCGAAGGATCGCGGCGGAGCAGGTATTGGTTTTTCGAGAAGGTGTCATTTGTATCGGGCGAAAATATGTGGCATCCGACGCGAGGATATTGATGTGCATCAGGAGGGGTTGTCATTGTTGCGCGCCACCCCCTCGAGGCACGCTCATCCGGCGCAAGGGCCCTCCCCGTTCCTTCGCGGGGACGATAGAACTGCACTTGATATATTGGAACTTTTGTACCTTCCCCAGAGAGAGCATGCAGTTCCACGCAACAGCAGCCGGCAGTATCCCTTTATACACGCTCCGAAGGATCGCGCGATCGCCGGATAACTCACCTGCCCGCCTTCGATCTTTAAGGAAGTCGATGCCTCGCCAAAAAGCTCAATAGCGAATTAAGTTTATGTCGCATAAATGCATTCCTTCGTGTATCGTTTTTTTTTCCAGCGGCGATTTCGGAGACACGACGCGTTATTAATTAATCGAAGTCCGGTAGCGATTTATGTGAAATAGAGTATTTCGAGGCGAAACGATCATTGGCTAGACCACCGTGGTGGTTCTCACCTTTGGCAAACGAAGCTGGCTTTCATTACTTTCTCCGGATTAATTCCACTCGTCTTCGTTTTACGCTCGGCAGTCGGCAAACAGATAGAGACAATAGCGGAAAAGATCGCCATGTGACTAGTCGAAATGTAGAGATGCGTGAAAGAAAAAAGAAAAAAAAAAGAAGAAAAGGTAGCGCGAAGAACGCGACGAGAGAACTGTAAATCATTTCTGAGATCATTACTGTTGCTGTTTTCGGGCCAACTTTCGCGTTATGGCGGTCTCCGATGAAACGAAAGCGGTTTTTGCGCCGAGTGCTTTAACGCCGGCATAAAACGCATCGTTAACCGTTAAGGGACCGAAAGGAGGGAAAGCCCGCCACCGCCCTTTCCACACCATAGTTTATACGGCGCTCACTCACACACGCGCCGCAACATGGACGCCGGCCTAATAACTCTGCGGCGTAAATGATGGATGTTACTTCGGTGGGGCCAACGTCTCGGGGCGTTATTATGAGGCGGTTTCGCGAGTCGATGGAAAACTCGTGGAGTCATTCGCGAAGCTTAACGGGAGCCGATCAACGGAACCTCACGGCCGACATATGGGCGCCTGAGGCGCCCCGCGATGCGGAAAATATAATTGATCCTCGCTCCACGTGTGGGCAGTTTTGCTTAAAAATTATCGCCGTGCCAAGAAATCTCCGAAATGTGAAATCAAAGTAAAGAATTATTTTTTCTAAGCAGGGTTGACTACTTTCGCCGATAAAAATAATAATACTTTACCATTCGTATATGCGTTGTAAAAAAGAATATAAAATCACATACATATAAATAAATAATGAAAATTTAATAAAATTTTAATTATTTTTTTAAAAAATTTTACATACTTGTTCATATAATTCTATGATATTTATTTTACAATGTAAAATGATTCGTTAGCAAGGAGCGCTCATATTTTATAAATGTGACGATATCTTTCGAGAGGGATCGTGACGCGTAAAGATTTTGAAGGAATCGACAATGCGCGATGCAGCTGGCAGTCGAGAGTTGTGTGGGTGCCTGCGGATTCGAATGAGCGACGTGCGTGACGGGACGGAATAAATAAAAGTGCGTACCGAGAGAGAGAGAGAGAGAGAATCTTCGCGGCGCGAGAAATGCGCATTGTGGCGCGTGGCGAGATTCATGTGTGCTCGATTCATCGTATTTTCTTTCTTCTTGAGAAGTTTGCGCCAGAATTTCTTTTCAGCTCGAGTCGATCGATTCGTTGATCCGCGATGAAGGATTGCTTGACTTTATTTAGTCCAGAGAAAAGACTATACATTGATATCTCACGCGCGAAACGCGTAGCATGATTTTCAAATTTATGAAATTGAGAAGAGAAAAATAAAAATATATTAAAATACATATCTCTGTCTCACGAATATTTTTTTAATTATATGTCTTCTTTTTCGGAAAAAGCAAATTAACTATGCATAATTGCTAATATTGCTTTTTTTAAGAATGCCGCTGTCCCTTTTCATCGTCGTCTTGATTATTGTTTCGGATTTAAAATAATTATCCAATAATTTATTTAGCTAGGTGCACCATCAAGCTCTTGAAGCTTCTTTATAAAGTTTTATGTTTATAAAAGCTATAAAAACTGCATCAAAGGCTGACTATTATTTCATGGAACTATCTTTAAAGAAAAGAGGAAATAGAAAACTTAGGACCATTCGAAAGGGTCGTATAACCCGGCAATTATATCATTCACTAGTAATGTGAAAGTCGAAAACCTTAGGGTAAATTACACGTTAGACAGTTTGGTCTACCACCAATAACTTTGGTCCGTCAATCACTCACAGTGCAGTTGTCGACAGGCAGGTAGCCAACGTTACGGAAAGCTAATCAACGGATTAGTGCAAAAGTTGGAAATGCGAATGGCATCATTTTACTGGTTCTTCAAAATCGATCGGAATTTTCCGGCGAGTCACATCGCCAATTTTCATCCGGCGCATGCACGTTATCTTCGATTTACACGGTTATTTCATCAGATACCGAGCAACGAAGAGGCTAATCGCGTCCTTATAATAATATAAATCGCCGATGTTGATTATTCGATATTGTTTTTTTTTTTGCAAATTGTGTTGAAAAACTCAACTAAAATTGTGTCAAACAAAAATTTTAATTTCTCTATCATTTCTATTCGATTAAAAGAGTTTATATAAAAAATTTATATATTTAGATTTTTCTCTAGATATTTTATAATATAAAAAAAGCCTACAAAATTCTACGAAAAAAGTAATTAAATTATTGTTGTTATACATTTTTAATAAAATATTCCAAATAAACAGAGAATCTCTTTTAGATTCCTATTCGTTTAAAGCAAGACTTACGCAACATCGATCAGTATAAAACTCATTTTTTCAATTCCTTTCCTTTTTGAAACCTTTTTCTGGGTTGCCACATCTTTCGGAAGCCATTTGTTAGAAAGGAGAGCAACTCAAGCGAAAATAATACACGGACCCATTCTGTTCGTTTCGCAGAAGCTATAGCCTTATGAGATTTCTACGCTCATTCAACTCGAGACAAATAATTTTTTTTTTCAGCATTCCTCCACGCTCAATCGCGCGCTCGAAAACTAATTTCATCTAGATTTACGTTCAATCTGCGAAAATCTGAGATATATTCGTAACTTAATAGTGTACACTCTTAAAATACGCGAAAAACGAATCCGAGATCGCGTGGTTTTCGCATGCGGTGCAAAAGTCACGGTTTTCGATCGTGCATAAAATGTCGAGATTCGAAGAAGAAACGAGAAACGAATTTAATCCGACTCGTTCAAGAGTAGGACCGATTCTCGAGAGCAGATGCGTATCCCGGAAAGATCCGAGATTCCAGATATCCCGCCAATTTCTCCTGCGGGTTGTCAATATCTGTAAGGGCCACGACAATGGCCGAGGGGTGGAAGCGGCCTCTAAGATACTCGTTCGAGCCGAACAATAACATATTGCAGAATCTCCGGGGCATCTATGTGCGTGTGCGCGTAAACACGCACCCTTGGACGCACGCGAGGGTGGTGCGAGCGACGGTTCTTTTCATGTGTGTGGATCTCTCTCTCTCTCTCTCTCTCTCTCTCTCTCTTTCTCCCTCCCTCTCTTTGTACCTACTTGTATATCTCTTTCCACTCGAGCACGATCGTAACCGTCGCGCATGACGAAGGAACGAAGATGAAACACCCTCTCGAGTTTCGCTACGTACGAGTGGATTACGCGCTCGCGCTCGGAGTTACGAAGCGGCTTTTATTTCTTTTTTAGCAGTCCATGTACGTCCAACAGGCTCAACTGTCGTGATCGGATTTTTTTATAAGAGAACGATTATGAAACATATACATCGACTTTCACAGCACTTTAGATTCTGGTGAAAGTTTTCTTTCCTTGTATGTAAAACATATATTTTAAAGTGTTAATGTTAAAGAAATAGATTTTATATATTTTGGTAATTAATTTATATTCTTTCTTCTTTTTCGTTTTATTGGTTATAAGGTTTTTCAGCAACTTTCACCAAAGATCAATCCTAATAGTAATTAAAGTACAATTGACTGCATTTATCTTCCATGGACCATAGTGCTCTCTAAATAGAAATAACGGTAATTGTATTGCACGCTTTAAAAGATTTTTCTCAAGGAACAGACAAAAGGTTACGGTAAAACTGAAATCATTTGTGACGTAACATAGTTTAACATAGAGGCCATAGAATTGTTTTCGCATCGCATACTCAATGTCAATATATATACCATAAAACTATCGACTGTTATACTCCAGTTTTACGTAACTTGCAGATTTATGAGCTCGACGCGTTAAGATTTCGCCACTCGAGGAAAAAGTCCTTGCACGAAATTGCACGCTCGGAATCTGTATCCAGACCACGCCGTCAGAATCTTTTAAATTTCGCTTGGCAAATTTACGACATTGCTCTAATTTTGGTCACGGAATTGTTTGATATCTGTATTTCCCCCTTTGCCACCACACGGGTGTGGCACAAAGACGAGAAATCCTACAAGCGAAGAAAATATAATTCTTATTTTTTAAAAACCCATTATACTTTGTTATCGCCTGAATCGCATGAATCGTCGAATGTCATCGACGTGATTCCGGAAAGGAAGAAATACGACGTTGAAAATCGAATGACAATTTTACGCAACACACTTTTCTTCCGCGGATAATATATAAGGCATGACGGTCGTATACTAAAAGGAAGTCTTTTTCCGGAATGTGCCAAGATTTTTCTTCCAAACAGACATTTTTGCTTGAAGGTCGCATCGCTATATACATGTATTGAGGACGAAGACACGTAACGGGTCTCTCTTCGAGGGATCGTTAAGATCGCGTTCTCGACTTTTCCTCCCACGCGCGCGGGGGGAGTAACGAGAAGCTTGTCAGAGGGTCGAGAGAGTCGGGGTGGTGAGAAGGAAGGTGCGGAAGAAAAGGAAAAGATTGTTGCGAAGGAAGAAGCCGAGAGTTTAATGATATTCCTGATTACGGCGGCACGTAGAAGAAAAGAGAGAGAAAGAGAGAGAAAAAAAGTATGAGAGAGAGAGAGAGAGAGAGAGAGAGAGAGAGAAGAGAAACGGAGAAAGGGACAGTGATAGAGTGAACAGGGGAGAGGAACGGTAGAGGGGATGGAAGAGCGAACCTGTTCCACCTTGCCGTGTCAACCCCGTATTCATCCGAACTGGCTCGTCCTTCCTCCACCCGCGTTCAACCCCATTGCCGTCGCGGCTTCTCGCATAAAAAGTATTGATCTGAGCTTCTTCTTGTGGCCCGTGAGGCTCACGAGCCGAGAGGGTTGAATCTACCCTAACTGCTTGCCCTGCCTTTATATTCATCATCCCTCTAGCGCCCCGAGAGCGGCGGCGACGTCGGCGGCTCTGTCTTCCGACGGCGGTCGGACTTCCTCCCTTTTTCTCTTTCGCCACCCTGCGGCTTCCTCGCGCTTCTACCTCCGCAACACCCTTTTTTCCTCGCCCCTCCTACCCTTCGAGAAATCTAAGTTGCTTTTCGAGAGAGGAGCTATTTTTTATGCGACTCTATGTCTTGAATGCCAATGAATTCCTTCTGGTTTCCTCTTACCGTCTTATTTAGCGCAACCCCGAACTTTAATTAGCATCCGAAGGCTTATTATGGCAATCTTTGGGCTGATTTATTCATATAAAAACTATTCTAAAAATTCTCCATATATTACTAATTTCTATTGATATCTCATATATCTTTATTAGTATGCTTATATATAAGAGAAAAGATTTGTTAAAAGCTTATTTTTATTTAAATATGAAATAACTGAATAAAAGACAAGGTAGAAATTCGATTTCACTACGACAGGCCGCGAAAGATGCCGAAGATTTGGAGGGAGAGCAAACAATAATTAGAATCTACAAAGAAGGTATTTGCCTAATTTGTTTTCGCATTTGTAAAATCTTCTCTCTCTCTCTCTCTCTCTCTCTCTTTTTACTACAAACACAAACTGGATTACTACAAATTTGTATTACTCGCCGATGAATATTTCATCAATTTTGTTATGACTATTATGTTAAATCGCGAATTATGTTAAATCGATAAATTGCGTGGATTGACAAATATATTTTTTAAATACGTGTATAATTTTAATATTTGAATTTAATTTTAAATATATAATTTTTAAATATTTAAATTTTATATAAAAAAGATAATGATGTATAAGATAATGAAAACAATTAATCTAATAAAATAATAATAAATAAAATAGATTTATGTAATCATACATGAAATTTTGTTTGACATGAATTTCTTTTTCGTCGCAAAAATTATTACAGTCGGAAAAAATATATCTGTTTGTTAAAATTGTTTTTACAGAAGGAAACTTGCAAACACACATGGTTCAATGCAGCCGGATATTATCAATGCAAACTTTTCGTCTCAACTTTCGCATGCTTTACCCTCACGGCCGTTATTCAAAGTCTAGCTATGTTCGAAGATTAACGGCAAACCCTTTTCCACTCGTGTAAGAACATCGTGGCACCAATCTAACGTCCGTCCCGGCGCCCTGACTATGGTATCTCTCAAAACATCGGAGATCCACTTAAATATTTCCAAAACGAGAATCGTCCGCGAGACCCGAATCCTTTCGAACCTAGATCTGTTGTGACAGGTCATCTACAACTGTTCATTCTATCAGATTACACGTTATTTATTTAAGACGCGCATATACATTGTACCATTGTGCTTCCAATATATTCGACGAATGTCGCGCGATTAAATCTTTCGAACTGAAACGCTGCATTTATCGAAATATATAAATACACATAGAAGATGCTGAGAGAGAAGAGAAAATTCAAAATGTATTTATAGTCTGTACGGGCCTTAGCAGGTAGATTCTAATGATCGATACATTATGAGAAACTACGGGAAAGGTGAAGGATGAGGTTTTGAAAATCACGTACAAAATGAGACTAATGAAGTTTCAAAAACGATTTGTCTTCCTGACAATTTTTCTCCGCTCGAAAAATACGAAATAATGTTTTGTCAGATTTTTATTAACGAAAAAAAGGACTGAAATAAATTTATGTAATAAAATATATTTAAGTTAAGAGATTTAGATTAAGATTTTTAAATCTTAAAACTTTGGAGATTAAAAATTTCATCCAAAATTTTTTTAGTTTTATCTTATAAAAGAGCAATTAGTCCTATCATGAAAAGAAATTTCCGCGCAAAATAGAGCGGAATAAATTCTGGGAAGAGCATAATTTGATTAATTATAGTTCCTGCTGTGGAGGTAAGTAAGGGGAAGCGGGAGGAAGGAGGAAGGAAGACGGGATTGGATTTCTCGGTGTAAATGGAAATTTTTTTTTGCGGCTTCGGGTGATATCAATAGCATACTTTCGGTGTTTCGTAGAAAAGTTTGGACTAATTATATGTATTCTTTATGCCCTGTTATTCTTACAACAGTAATGTTCAAGTCTCGTCTATGAAAAATTTGATATAAAATTTGCCGACGCGATACACCTTGCAATAGTATTCCGCATAGCAGGTAAAGCTGTTGCCATTGGGCACTGCTGTAGAGAGATGAAAGTAGGGTTGGTTGCTATGGTGACAGGGAAGGGTTAGCGGTTCCTACCCCTTTTCGAATTCCGGTCGGTGAAGGGTTAATGAGATTGGACTCTGTAATCGGGAGGGTTTCCCCAGCAAAGTTCTGTTCCTTTTTTATTGACGCCATAACTAACATGGCTAATCGTATGATATCGCATTTTATATATATATATATATATCTTATATTTTAGTTTGCAGATATATTTATTATTTATATACATTATTAGTTTAATTTTTTGTTAATTAAAATAACAAGTGCAGCTAAATCTTGCACAAGTAAAATATTTACTTCAATAATGCTATACTTTCAAACTCACGGTGATACCGGTCATGTATGCGCGGTCTTTTCCTTCCCCGATCGAAAAAAAAATATATTTTCGCGGTACCCAATTCCAATTGTACCTGCGGCTTCGCTCCTATTCACCCTATTTCCGTCTCCCTCTCGCATGACTGCCTTTTGAAGTTTCGCGCACGAATTTAGATCGCGTCTCGTGGTGTGCGCGCGGGTGTGCGCTTCGGGTGCAGGGGGCATTCTTATTTCCATACAAAGCCATACGATTTCACTGGCTCAGCCTTTGAAGGACGAGGGTTTTTCAGAGTCCCTTCCCAGCACGCCCATGACGCCGGCAGGTTGGGCAAGTGTTGCGATTTTCGAATGTTCGCCGAAGTCCTGGGAAAATTATGTAAACCCGTAGCGATTCCCACAATATGTCGAATCTATGCGGAGACGCGAAAGGGTAGATAGGAAACGCGAGGGAAAATCGCGAGCGATCGAAACACGGCGCTGCATCTGACAGGCGTCAAAATTTGACGTCTCATCTTGCAAAAATCAAAACTATTATCGTAATACAAATGAGTTATTTTTTACTCTTAAATCCCTTACGTAAATTGATAAAAATAGCGGTAAGTTAAATGGTATGTAATAAATCGCGCGATGACTGACAAAGACATTTTTCGAGAATCAACGTCAAATAAAAGAGAAGAAAAAAAAAGGAAGATGTCATGCGGGTGTTTAATCCACTTATGTAAGAATGCTCTCACGAGAATCAGACCCGTCACAAATGACATGCCTTTGGAAATAATGCGATTAACTCTATTTAAGTCCAATCAGAGCTGTATATATTTCGTATACTTTTGTCATTCCGTATTTCGCCCGTATTTTACTGAATTTGCTTTTGTTACAAACGTTAACTTTTAAAAGTTTCTTCCATGCATTACATAATTTATTTCTTCTTTACTTTATTATATTATGTCCTAATTATAATCGATATGCTTATCTCCTGTCTACATATCTCCTAAAATTGTGCAAGAAATCGATTCTCATTTGACTCTGTGCTGCAAATCGCAAGTCACTGCAGAATATTTCGAAAGATAGGTTTGCTCTTCTTGACATTTTGCAGAACACTTTGTCGCTAGCAAGAAGAGAAGGATGTGGAAGAATCTACAGAACTATGGCGAGTATTTAGTTAGCGACGGACTCGTCGGCGTCGTGCAACATCGTCTTGACGCTCCTCTGCCCAGGAATCGTGTTAACGCCTCTGCTTCCATTCCGGTCCTACGTAACAAAGACCAACTGCCGGTCCGGCCCATTGTCCCACTCTTCCGGTCGGACGTGCGCCCCATCCCGAGATCTGGTTTTTCTCCATTTTCACTGGACATTCGATCGACATTCGACGTAGCCGACATCGAAATGCTCGCGACTATCGAAAGGCTCGCTGCGGGAAAGGGTACAGAGGCCAGAACTACGCCCTCGGTATCGGGGGCACTTTGTATCGCGTCTGTAGTTAGATGAGAAAATAATTTTTTCGAAAAGACCGACCGGCGTCGCACAAAGGCGTATACCTTCTATTACAAGACATCTTAATGTCCGGAACCAAGATCGATCGACCTTCGAGAGTTTGCACCGGATTGTCAGCACTTCAAAGGATCTGCGATATTCTTGAACGATTTTACTAGCAATCCCTACGATATTCTCGTTAGCACAGATCTGCCGAATGCAGAAAATCTCACCAACGACAGCACAAAAGATGTGTAATAGCTGGCGAATATAAGCGAGCGAGTGAAAAGTTTTTCATCGTATCGAGATCAAATGCGATTTAAATTTGCATTAGATTTAAAAATTACCACAAGTTTTTTAACATTCTGTAAAAATCTTTTGATACAGATTTCGATAGATCCTATAAATAAATAAACAAATTTGAAGATCAAAAAAATTCCTCAATACAGCATATTTTCATTCGCGTTGTTTAATCCTCAATCAGTTTTTTTATCCGAATCCAATCAAGTTCCTCAAATCCTCTTCCGCTCTCGTCGTACACGAGAGGAGAAATCAATGATTTCGCCCGCCCGCTATCGCAGCCATATTCCATCACATCTCGATGTCATATTTTTATTACCGTTCCCGTCAGTAAACACATTACAGGTTTCCCATATTAGACGGGCGCGCATAGGAGCAACGATGGTGGCGGTAAACGGGGATGAAATATCGAAAAGACGGAAGCGGCAAAGTTGCGCGAGAGCTATAAGTATGCCGCGCCCTTCTCCCGAATCTCGCATCTGTCTTCCCTCGTATTTCGGACCTCTCGATCATATCCGTCGTATTTGCCTCCTCGAGAAGAGGCTCGCCCCGTGCGTCCTTCGAGACGGAGAACCTATAAGCTTCAAGAGCGGCACTAACGAGAAAAGGGACACCGGAAAGACGAAACGGCGCGATGCCACGAGAAGTCATAGAGATATCAAGACAAACAGACAACCGTCCGAAAATGAGAAGTTTATCCCTCGGTATAAGTGTATTATGACGCGAGCTTGATTTTATTTACTTTTCTTCTGTGTAATTTTAATTTCTAATGGATCACGTAATGTTGATGCAACTACTATAGCTGTCTCTGTATTTTTATATAACTCTTTCTTATAATTTATGTGCAACTTTTTATAATAATTTTTTGATAATGATTATTTAAATAATTATATTTTACTCTCGATAATTTTCTTATACCCTTCAATAAAACGAGAGTTCTCCGAAAACCGACTTACCACGCCAGTAACTATGATGGAATTATGTAAAACGAGAATACCCGGGGTCCACCCTGTCCGTCATTGAATGAACCAACAATAAAGTTTTCTGCATAATACGATAGAACGGGCAGAGGGGATTCGAATGCAACGGACACGGGAAAAGGAAAAGGGGGCATTTATACTCGATTTATACTCTGTTGCAACGCTAAAACGTGTTGAGGGCAGCGAAACATTTCGTGATTTAAGCCAAAAATATGCAACGTTCTACTTATTATAAAACATTAAAAAATGTAAGTGTAAAAAATAAATTTTCGAAAAACGTAATATTGTTAAATTCAATTGAGTTCTTGTAGTCTAAATAGCTATCATCATCCGGAATTAAAATTGCCTCTCATTACATATATTCTCTTCGGCGAAACGTGTAATTACGCGAATCCTCAATTTACGTGCGCGCGATCGCAAAGCACAGCTGTTCCCGGAACAGGATAATAAATCCATGTTCTCCAGTAATTAATTTGGCATGGAAAGATACATTTAATTAATTAAATTTAATGGCTTGCTCCACATATATTTTGCGCTAACGTGAAGTTCGTACAATGCAAGTTAGAGCAATATTTTCATTTAATAGAATTATACATTAAACACAAAATGATTTCACAATACACGATTGGTCATGATTACAGGGTTAATTACAAGAACATTTCCTTACTGTTAGTAAGGCGTTAAAAATTATAACTGTAAAGATAAAATATTATTTGTTGCTCCTTCGAAAATAATGCGACATATCAAATAAAGCGCGAATGATGTGCATAAAATGCGGAGGCGCGTGCTCGTGATTTCATCGCGTTTTCACTTACAACCGGGCAGGGAACTGTAAAGACGAGTTTTATCACGATCGAAGGTGAAAGAGGATAAAAGAGACATGTGCCGCCTGTTGCTGTCAGCCACGTCGCGGTGTAAGTGCCGTGAAAAAGAAGAGACGATATCATCGAAGGAGAAAACGGCGGGGATGGGAGGATGTTTACGAGAGCGTTATAGCTTCGATCCTTGCCGGTAGTTTATCACGAGCAACTGACTCCGCACTGGATGTATCCGTGCTGACATATAAAGCTACTTTTGCACGAGAGACACGATGTCTCGATACACAAATTATTTTTCTTTCAACAATTTGTCTAAGCGTGAACGAAAGAATTGCATAACTAAAATTATATTACAGCAACAAACGGCAAACTTCAACGATAAGCAAATGGATTATTTTAATGTCTTCGATACGATACGAAAATCTTGTTTTATATTGTGTGAGAGCCATGAATATGCTCTGATTTAAAAAAAAATGATATTATAGAAAATACACGAAATTATTGATTAATACATGTTGCCATAAATAATCTGTTCGGTGATGTAAAGTTGTTTTAAAATAAGACTTCCCGATTTTTGTAGATCTATTTCTCTCAGTTTTACCGGATCCCGATAATGGACCTAGCGCACGCGTAAAACTATTAAAGAGTTTTCCTTTTCGCTACCGAAAACTTGGAAGGCCCACCCATACGGCCGATGTATAAATCAAACGTCCGCGGTATGATTTTCACGGTAGAAAGGAGCATCTGTCCAAGGGATTCATTCTTTCTAATAACTGTCACCGAATGGACCCAAATGTGAACTTTTACATAGTTAATTTGATTTACGTGCGTGGCGATACTTCCTTTGAATCTGGCAAAAGTTTTACAAGAAATAGATCTACCCCAATATGAATATATTTTTTTTTATTAATACTAATTTGTATATTATTACAAAAAAGAACTCATAATATAAATTTATATTATTTCAAATTTTATTCAAGTTTGGAGCGTTTTTCCTCAGCGAAAATGTATAATTCGCTAATTCTAAGCAAGCTATGCTATCGACATTTATAAATAAACAGGCCATAAAAAATTATAATAAAGAAAAAACTAGTACTTTAATTTTATTGAAAAATAATTTTATTTTGTCTAAATATTAATAATTATATTTTCATTAATTTGTCTTGGCCTATCCATTTTAAGATAACAAATTTGCAAAATGTTATATATTTCTCTATTTATTATTAATATATATTATTATTACTACATATATATCTATTTATTATTTCAGAATATAAAATAATCTAACAATAAAAAAATATTCTCTTTTTTATTATTTTGTAGCTGAATTCTGTGACGAATAACATAATTAATAAATAAAGAATAACTTTGGAAGCAGAATGTCATGAAAGTATTACTACTGATTCGTAAACGTAGAAAATATTTATTTCAATAAAAAAATAATGTTGTTCTCTATAGTTATATATATGTAATTGTATACCCTTGCAGGAAATTCTAATTAATTAAAAACATTATATCTAATACTAAAAATACTAAAACTTTAATTAAAGAATAACGGATGGTAAAAATAAGTTTATAAAGCACAAAGTGAGCGCATGAAAATTTGCAATACTAATTGCAACTCGGTTGGAGTAGCGATAGAGCGGTGAGCAAAGTTTGAAGTTGATCAAGTTACGCTCGGATGACATCGTCTCATCTGCGACCCTCTCGTAGCTTCCTACGAGAAGAGGCTAATGAAAGAATAAATACTTGATGCCGTGGGCCTAATTATGTCGCGGCTCTCGAGTTAAGGCGGGGCTGTAACTACGGGAGATGAATCAGAGAGTCTACAGGAGAGGATTTTAGAAAGAAAGTTCCAACGCGGGGTGCGGTTGCGCGTTGCGAGAGAGGGATCTAAGATTGGTGGCTCGATCTTGAATAATTGATAACGGTTCTGCGCGTGGGTTTAAAAGCCTTTGACTACTCAATCTTTTATGTTTAAAAGTGCCGGCGTTGCCGTTACTAGATTCTTATAACAAATCAACTTGAAAAAATATAAAAAATAAATTAAAAAATGCATGAGAGAAATGTGTTATTATTTTTTTTTAACGTTTAATAAAATATTTTTTATTTTGCACAAGAAAGTTGTATTTGTACAGTTAAAAGTGCTTATATATATATATATATATATATATATATAAGAATTTCTCTCTTATATAACCAATTCTTTAATTTCTTTTTTATGAAAACTTTAATGTCACATTTCAACTGTCATCAAACAGATTAACGGAGTGGAATAAAAATTTCGGCGAATCAAAATTCACGTCTTAATTCTTAAAACAAACTGATTTACAGATCTGTCGATCTTATTTTCATGTGATCAAAAATAGTATTAGCTTTTCATCGAAGCTCAAGAGCAATGGCCGTCCAAGGCAGAACACGGCCGCCCGGCGCCCTTCATCGTTCCACCATAATTTCCGAGAATGAGATAAGCTACAACATCTCTCCCCAGACCCTCAGACGATGCCATGGGGGTTGCAACCCTCTCCCTGACTCAACCCCCTCGGCTCTTTGCGCGCTGGGGTTGTATCTGGGGAGCCTCCGTGCAACTGACCAATGCGCCATTGGCTGGCTGTACTAATCAATAAATCGTTCTGTGCAGCGGCACCGAACCGACGTTCAGACGCCCTTCGTACCAAAGGGGCGACCTTCCGGTTCACCATCGTCGCGCGGAATGGACGCTACGATGCACTCTCCATTCTCATCGACCGACTCTCCTCTACGGTTATTTGTAAGATGGAAATAGCGATCACACCATGACTCGCGATAAAGTTTCCTTCTTGCCTTTGAATCGTTTCATCTCGGTTTCATGATAAATGTTTCTATACACGATGTTTCTTAATTCAAAAAAATTGTCCGCAAGTAAATTTCTTATATAAAAGACAAACCATTTTATGTAATAAAATTTTGTTGGAGAAAATAAAATATGATATTATTTAATAATAGATATTAACAAACATTAAGCTTGAAGATGTAAATTAATGGAAAAGGAGAAATATAATATATTTTTTTACATCTAATTTTAATTCTCAGATAAAATTCTCTATTGCATAATGAAAAGAACGCGTTTAAAATAAGTGCAATTGAATATCGATTCTCTCCTGTCGTTGCAAACAATAATGCGTCTACTGATAATAAGCGTTTGCGAAGAACTCCTCGACCCCGATATTTCATAAAGACATCATAGTATCCCCTTCTATGGTTTCTTACGTCTTTACGGAAAGCTCGTGGTGGCCATTGATCGATGGAGACGGAGATGCGAATAAACAAAAGTTCGCGCCATGGAGAGGGTGCTCGCGTCATCAGTCATAGGATTTTGTCATGTGTGCTTCTAATGCTGACAGTAGATCCTGCGGATCGTAGCTGCGTGGAAGCCACGAAGAAGAAAGGCCGAAGATGAGGCATAACATATACGATCTGGGTGAAACTTTTCTTTTTATTTTCTCGCCTCCGTCGAGCGGGGCGGCCACGTAAGATTGCTGGCAATATTTACGTTGTCGCAAATGCAGAGCTTAAATAAATGATAAAAATATATTAAATTAAAGAGAAGAGAAATTTAGCTTTTTTCATTAAAAACTGCATTTTGTAAATATTAAAAAAATATTTATAAAGTGAAAGAAATCGATGTAGAAATTCAAGAGAGAGACGATCTCACCTGTTGGACTTTAAAAAAAATCTACTGTAACGAGGTAGAGTATACGAGCGTGCAAATGCATTGCAGTTTTCTGAATATTTCCAAACCTAATCTATCCTCACAGGATCGGGAAGAGGGAGGGTCGCGTAAGAGGTAGATCCATCAACATCCGCCTCATGGTTACACGTGAGCCCAGCTTGCACAATCGGTTGCGTTTCCCTAAAAAGCGAAGGGTCAACAATGGATTCCTGGCTACACCCTACCAGGTAGGACCATTTTGAATACGCATAACGATCGTTCATTGTGATCTTCGCTACGGCCCTACGGTGTTTCTTTGAAGTTTCCGGAAAATTGCGGGAACATTACGCGAATCGAACGATCGAAAAAAAAGGAACAAGGAGCGAAAATGCCTTGAAAAAATATCTAATTACAATAGCAATCAATATACATATGTATGTATCGAGAGATTAATTAATAATATTTTTGGTAAAACCGTTAACAGATATAAATTTCCACAGTATAGATAGATATCTTTCTATTGTACAAAATTATTAAATACTTATCGCTCTTTTTTAGATTAAACTTTTGCTTTAATAATAATTGCTAATAATAATTTACGCTAACTTCGAATGCGATCCTTTAATTAAATCTTTTCATTTCGCGTTACAGTTGCCGAGGTGCTATAGAAATTTAATTTACTAAGAAATTAAATCGCGCATCCTCTGTATTAATTAACAAAAACAAAACGATTGTCGGCACCTTTAGATGCGAGAGAGGCGAGTTAAATTACTCGTTACCGGAGGCGCGGAAGATGACCCGGGGTGAAACAGTAATCCCGCGCTGTAAGTAAATTTCTTCTTCGTCTGTTTTTTCTTTCGACAACACTCTCCCGTTTCCCTCTGGGCATTACACGTTGTTTTACCGGGTCGAAGTTTGTTCCGGCAACTTAAGAAGACATCTAGAAACGCTCTCAGGTCCACGGAGGAGGAGATAGGGTCCGGTTGCCCTGGATACGGTCTCGTATCTTTTACCAGCGTTTACTTATCCTGTCGAATATGAAAGCTCGCGTTATCATACGGTTATAACAAATGTTAAAATTTAAGTACAATAATCTCATGCAAGCCGTCGCATTTCTAATTGACTTTATAAGAACAGAAAAGAATTCCTTTCAATAATAAAGTTTTACATTGCAATGATTTTTTGTCTTGCATAAATTAATTAGTAAATATGAAATGTCAATATATTTTATAAAAGTAACTTAATATTTAAGAACTTATATGTATAGCGGATAATTAAAAAAACATACAGGCGCATGACGACATCAAGGAATAGTTATGTAACAGGCTTAACGGGATACGCGGCCAGTAAATTAAATTGGATACGAAGAAGCCAGATGCCTGTGACCTACATATACGCGTCGAATATCACACGGTATTAACTCCGATAACGATCAAAACGTTACATTTTTACGATTTCCTGGTATATGCGGTCCTTTCGAGAATGACTTACATTAATGTTGAAAAAACACGTGTCATCAAAAGAATTTGAAATAAAAATTGAAAGAAGAATAATTCGAGATCCCCTAGTATAACGATGTGCTTATATCTCAGCAAAGCGGTTAAAATATTTCAGTCAAGTAGACATAAATTAAAAATAAACTTGTCGCCAACATAATAACTTAAGTCTAAATTTTTCATATATAGAGGATCATTGTATAAAACGTTGATGCAATAATTTAGAGACGCCTTATATATACATATCGCTGATTATAAGATTGGTTTTTTTTTAGGGGAAGCACTCAGGTTAAATTTGATAGAAATTTAATGAAAAAATAATAAAGATAATTACGGATGATGCGGATAAGCAGTCACGCTCCAGCGAGATGTACTCTCCTCTACTTGAGATCACTTATCTCGTTCGAATATCTCGCGTTTATTGAGTTTACGTGATACCCTTAACTATTCGTTGTACTTAACGTCATTCAACTTCGTTAAAGATTTAAGTGGTTACACACCTGAACTTTTGAATGTAATGGTACTTTCGTTCAAAAACCGGGCTTACTTATACGATCTCGACTGAAAACTGCGTTCAAGAAAATATCGTCGAACTCAAATTAAAACTTCTTCCATGCGCCATTGGCTGGCTGTACTAATCAATAAATCGTTCTGTGCAGCGGCACCGAACCGACGTTCAGACGCCCTTCGTACCAAAGGGGCGACCTTCCGGTTCACCATCGTCGCGCGGAATGGACGCCACGATGCACTCTCCATTCTCATCGACCGACTCTCCTCTACGGTTATTTGTAAGATGGAAATAGCGATCACACCATGACTCGCGATAAAGTTTCCTTCTTGCCTTTGAATCGTTTCATCTCGGTTTCATGATAAATGTTTCTATACACGATGTTTCTTAATTCAAAAAAATTGTCCGCAAGTAAATTTCTTATATAAAAGACAAACCATTTTATGTAATAAAATTTTGTTGGAGAAAATAAAATATGATATTATTTAATAATAGATATTAACAAACATTAAGCTTGAAGATGTAAATTAATGGAAAAGGAGAAATATAATATATTTTTTTACATCTAATTTTAATTCTCAGATAAAATTCTCTATTGCATAATGAAAAGAACGCGTTTAAAATAAGTGCAATTGAATATCGATTCTCTCCTGTCGTTGCAAACAATAATGCGTCTACTGATAATAAGCGTTTGCGAAGAACTCCTCGACCCCGATATTTCATAAAGACATCATAGTATCCCCTTCTATGGTTTCTTACGTCTTTACGGAAAGCTCGTGGTGGCCATTGATCGATGGAGACGGAGATGCGAATAAACAAAAGTTCGCGCCATGGAGAGGGTGCTCGCGTCATCAGTCATCGGATTTTGTCATGTGTGCTTCTAATGCTGACAGTAGATCCTGCGGATCGTAGCTGCGTGGAAGCCACGAAGAAGAAAGGCCGAAGATGAGGCATAACATATACGATCTGGGTGAAACTTTTCTTTTTATTTTCTCGCCTCCGTCGAGCGGGGCGGCCACGTAAGATTGCTGGCAATATTTACGTTGTCGCAAATGCAGAGCTTAAATAAATGATAAAAATATATTAAATTAAAGAGAAGAGAAATTTAGCTTTTTTCATTAAAAACTGCATTTTGTAAATATTAAAAAAATATTTATAAAGTGAAAGAAATCGATGTAGAAATTCAAGAGAGAGACGATCTCACCTGTTGGACTTTAAAAAAAATCTACTGTAACGAGGTAGAGTATACGAGCGTGCAAATGCATTGCAGTTTTCTGAATATTTCCAAACCTAATCTATCCTCACAGGATCGGGAAGAGGGAGGGTCGCGTAAGAGGTAGATCCATCAACATCCGCCTCATGGTTACACGTGAGCCCAGCTTGCACAATCGGTTGCGTTTCCCTAAAAAGCGAAGGGTCAACAATGGATTCCTGGCTACACCCTACCAGGTAGGACCATTTTGAATACGCATAACGATCGTTCATTGTGATCTTCGCTACGGCCCTACGGTGTTTCTTTGAAGTTTCCGGAAAATTGCGGGAACATTACGCGATTCGAACGATCGAAAAAAAAGGAACAAGGAGCGAAAATGCCTTGAAAAAATATCTAATTACAATAGCAATCAATATACATATGTAGGTATCGAGAGATTAATTAATAATATTTTTGTTAAAACCGTTAACAGATATAAATTTCCACAGTATAGATAGATATCTTTCTATTGTACAAAATTATTAAATACTTATCGCTCTTTTTTAGATTAAACTCTTTTGCTTTAATAATAATTGCTAATAATAATTTACGCTAACTTCGAATGCGATCCTTTAATTAAATCTTTTCATTTCGCGTTACAGTTGCCGAGGTGCTATAGAAATTTAATTTACTAAGAAATTAAATCGCGCATCCTCTGTATTAATTAACAAAAACAAAACGATTGTCGGCACCTTGAGATGCGAGAGAGGCGAGTTAAATTACTCGTTACCGGAGGCGCGGAAGATGACCCGGGGTGAAACAGTAATCCCGCGCTGTAAGTAAATTTCTTCTTCGTCTGTTTTTTCTTTCGACAACACTCTCCCGTTTCCCTCTGGGCATTACACGTTGTTCTACCGGGTCGAAGTTTGTTCCGGCAACTTAAGAAGACATCTAGAAACGCTCTCAGGTCCACGGAGGAGGAGATAGGGTCCGGTTGCCCTGGATACGGTCTCGTATCTTTTACCAGCGTTTACTTATCCTGTCGAATATGAAAGCTCGCGTTATCATACGGTTATAACAAATGTTAAAATTTAAGTACAATAATCTCATGCAAGCCGTCGCATTTCTAATTGACTTTATAAGAACAGAAAAGAATTCCTTTCAATAATAAAGTTTTACATTGCAATGATTTTTTGTCTTGCATAAATTAATTAGTAAATATGAAATGTCAATATATTTTATAAAAGTAACTTAATATTTAAGAACTTATATGTATAGCGGATAATTAAAAAAACATACAGGCGCATGACGACATCAAGGAATAGTTATGTAACAGGCTTAACGGGATACGCGGCCAGTAAATTAAATTGGATACGAAGAAGCCAGATGCCTGTGACCTACATATACGCGTCGAATATCACACGGTATTAACTCCGATAACGATCAAAACGTTACATTTTTACGATTTCCTGGTATATGCGGTCCTTTCGAGAATGACTTACATTAATGTTGAAAAAACACGTGTCATCAAAAGAATTTGAAATAAAAATTGAAAGAAGAATAATTCGAGATCCCCTAGTATAACGATGTGCTTATATCTCAGCAAAGCGGTTAAAATTTTTCAGTCAAGTAGACATAAATTAAAAATAAACTTGTCGCCAACATAATAACTTAAGTCTAAATTTTTCATATATAGAGGATCATTGTATAAAACGTTGATGCAATAATTTAGAGACGCCTTATATATACATATCGCTGATTATAAGATTGGTTTTTTTTTAGGGGAAGCACTCAGGTTAAATTTGATAGAAATTTAATGAAAAAATAATAAAGATAATTACGGATGATGCGGATAAGCAGTCACGCTCCAGCGAGATGTACTCTCCTCTACTTGAGATCACTTATCTCGTTCGAATATCTCGCGTTTATTGAGTTTACGTGATACCCTTAACTATTCGTTGTACTTAACGTCATTCAACTTCGTTAAAGATTTAAGTGGTTACACACCTGAACTTTTGAATGTAATGGTACTTTCGTTCAAAAACCGGGCTTACTTATACGATCTCGACTGAAAACTGCGTTCAAGAAAATATCGTCGAACTCAAATTAAAACTTCTTC
>NW_021850207.1:491830-545234 GCF_003651465.1 Formica exsecta
AATGAAAAGTAGACTGAAATATTGAATTTAAATATATCAAACATTTTATAAAAATAAATTATATAAGATATATGTGTATTATGTATTCTTATAAATTGTATCTATATATCTGAGTTTTTACAAATTTATTACCTTGAGATTAATTAAAAAAATTATTTAAACTCACCGATACGATGCGCAGCAGCGGAATTGTCCAATACATGTTGATCTGTAACATAGAAATATATACAATTTATAAAGAGCGCAGTCTAAATTAATTAATCTCTGAAAAAATAATTTTTGTGCATAACTAAGATTTTTATTTGTTTTTTTTTAAATTTTTTTTAAATTTTTTTTATTTGTTTTTTTTTAATTTTTTTTAAATTTTTTTTAAATAGGTATTTAATAAAAAAATTACATAATATTTACAGAAAAAGTAAAATTTTTAGATATATAGATTTTTAAATAAAATCTAAATTAAATAGGTTAAAAAATGCTCACCCCACAGTTGTTCCGCCGTTGCCCGACGCCCTCCCAGGCCTCCTCCTCCTCTCTTGTACATTGCTGCTTCTTCATAACACTCGCGAAAGCGCGGTCACGTCATGCAATTTATGCAATAATTGCAATTAGCAGAATACGCGCGACATTTTACACGGTACTCCCGCACACTTTATTATAACCGTTATGGAAAAAGAGGTGTGAAACTATCACTCCCGCGCGCGGCGCTCGAGGATTGCGCGACTAATTTCACGCTCTTCGACGCGGCAAAGAATTAACCTTCGTTACTAATGAAAAATAATAAGTTCGCAATTTAAGGCAACTCTACTCGATCTTGCTTTATCATAAACGACAACGCATGATATGCTTCTAACCTATTAATCAATGGTAAATCGCGGACAAGTAATATATTATTCTTACTTCGCATTTCGGAAAGTAATGCGACGATGTACAGAGCAATATATACGCTGCCTACTCACTCGACTTTCGTCGCGCGAATGACGATAAAACGACAAGATGTGAACAACGGCGTGTTATATATTGCAAAGATCGAACGTCGAATTTTAATAAATGTAGAGACTAATTGCGTTTCATACCTTCTCGATCGCTATTCGTGACATAATACGACAACACGTAGAGCGCCTTACGTCGCCTCCTACTCACTCGAGTTGCGCCGCGTGAATGACAACAACTTCGCGGTATGTAAACAGTAGCGCGCGCTATGTATGTAAAAAACACATTCCACAAATATCGGCTGCCGCCTGTTAACTCGTTGTAAAATATTTAACTATAAAATAAATACGTGCGCGGAATATTCTATTCCTTGAATTTCAAATTAGTTATTAAGGAACGATTAATGTCTCTCGCGACTCTCTTACAATAAATTTCTCGATTCTATGATCCGTGTATCACTCCGCGCTTTCAAACTGCAAATAATTGTGGCGTGTAAAAATAATTATTTATAAATAATAGTTTAATTATATTAAAATCAATGAAAAATTTAAAGTGCGATACAAGATACATTTTGAAACCTAAGCGTTAAAAAAAATCTGTGACACGTGCCATAATATATTTCACTGAATAGAAAAAGATTTGTTAAAGATCTTCGCCGTTTGAATGATGATAAAAATGACCGTGGCGATGCTGTCAGCACGCGCGAAAAACGGCTGCAGTTGCGCTGCAAGAAAAAAAAAACGAGAGATGACGTGAAAAAAAAATTTGGTTGAATAATTTAAACCGACTTAGCCGCGATTTCTTTTTTGTGAAAAGGCAGAGGGATGTTGGCGGCAGATGCAAGTCTGGAACATGCTTCGATGGGCATCTTGCTGCGCTTACAGTGGACGCGTGCTGTTTTGGATTAATTTTTTTCGTGATTTCTTTTCTTGCTAAAGA
Organism: Formica exsecta; assembly: GCF_003651465.1. Taxonomy (NCBI): domain Eukaryota; kingdom Metazoa; phylum Arthropoda; class Insecta; order Hymenoptera; family Formicidae; genus Formica; species Formica exsecta. The sequence goes on from NW_021850207.1 coordinate 493,700, forward strand.
TATCGTGGACACATGCTAAAGATAGTAAAAAAATACATAAATATATATAAAATATTTCAACACCGTGCGTTTAAAATTTATAATTATTTAAATTTTTTAAATGAAAATTGTAGATTTTTGTTTATTATATTTTGTTTAAAAATCTCTATATTTAAAAATTTCTTTTCTCATAAATTATGTATATAATTTTTTTATTAAATATTTATTTAAAAATATTGTTTGTTATTATATTTGATAGATTTATATTTTGTTGGAATCTTATATAAGCATCCCTCAAAATTTCCATTGTCTAATCAGAATATAAAATAATCTAACAATAAAAAAATATTCTCTTTTTTATTATTTTGTAGCTGAATTCTGTGACGAATAACATAATTAATAAATAAAGAATAACTTTGGAAGCAGAATGTCATGAAAGTATTACTACTGATTCGTTTCCGATCAATCACGGATTGAAATTGCACTAGCAACCTTCGCTATGCGAGATAGTTCTTCTCTTAATGTACTTTGCGATATATAAAAAGAACTGCTTTACTCTTATATTGTAATTAAATTTTGAGTTCTCAGAAAGAAATTGAACGAGCAAGTAGTATTAGCAGATTTATCTGTTACTAAATATGCATATTTTTTACAAGCATTATTTAAAGTTTAAAGATATAGATTCAAGATAAGAGATTTTCTCCCAATAATTTGAATTTTTTTATATAAAATCTTTGAAACTGTTTTAACGCCTTCTGTCCAATGTATCTAATGTCAAACTGTTTGAATACTCAAATTATTACAGCAGAATGTTTTCGGTCTTTCGATTATTAAAGATTAAAATCATGTAGAGCGCAAATTCGAGGACATCTACGTTTGTTTAATCTCTTATCTTGAATTTACCCCTGTTTAAGAGATTACAAAAGGCACACAACTAATCGGTCACTCCGTTAAATCTGATCGATCAACGAACTCTTTTTTTTTTACGTCCGACACGACGGTGACCAGATCTACGGTTATCATAAGCATTGCGAATTTCGGGAACACGCAACTATGGAGGTCACCGGTTTAACAGCTGCAAAAGGAAAAAGCTTTTATCCATCGGCTGACTGGTCAAGGTTCGTTTGGGGTTCCCGGCAAGAAGAGAGAGAAAGAGAGGAAGGGGGTCTTGCAGAGAGAACCGCAACCCCTACGTAAGCGCGTCAGGGGGGTGAGAGTTGCATGAAGGGTAACGCGAGCAGAATTATCGCACGTACAATGGCCGACTAACGCCATTGCGGTTGTGTTCTGATGTGTCAATCCGAACTGCTATCTGCGCCTGATCTCGGGCATAGAACGACCGGAATCGAAGATGGGGTCAAAGACTTCATGATACAATTTGATCGGTCGATGGGAATGATACAAGTTGATACAAATTATTAAATATTTATTTAAAAATATTGTTTGTTATTATATTTGATAGATTTATATTTTGTTGGAATCTTATATAAGCATCCCTCAAAATTTCCATTGTCTAATCAGAATATAAAATAATCTAACAATAAAAAAATATTCTCTTTTTTATTATTTTGTAGCTGAATCTATTTTGTGATCAGATTGTCCCTTGTATAAAAAAAAATGCATTATGCAAGCGGGGACATGTTTTAAATATTATTTCATATAAAAGACATTTCTTTTTGGATCCTCTCTTTTTAGAAATATTCCAAAAATTGCGTTAAGGGAGACAGTAGAAATAAACAGATCGCGCTAAATTGTTAAAAATTATTTATATAAAATATATATCGAGTTAAAAAAAAAACGCAGAAGAAGAATACTCTTTTACTTTTCCATTTGTTTCGTAAATTATAGATATCTACTGACTGTGCGCGATTCCAACCCTCCGAGACACGCGTCTAACAAAAAAATGAAGACATTCCTCTGTCCTTGCTACTCCGGATCTTCCCGCGTTTTACGTATTTTTAACTGACTTTTTCAACGCCATATCGTATGGATTACTCGTACCAAGATAATATTTATGGTGATCACAGCGAACTTTAGACAGCAGATACGTTTCCCCCAAAAAGCCTTCGTCCTCTATGTATAAAATAGTCACGTTACGATAACAATTTGTTTCCTTTTTACTAAAATTGTATAAATGATATTATGTATGTATAAAAAGAAATTATATATTTTTAAAAAGGTATACGTATTTATATTAATTTTGTTTGCCTATGTTTTGTATTATGTATATGTGTCTTATTAGCAAATAAAGTTATGGTTTATCGCATTAAATACCACTCGATTACGCATCACATTTTCATTGCCGATTCTCACGCAAATGCGTGAATCATTTGGAAATACTTAGTAAGTCTAACACATTTCTCACGCGATATATTCTAGTGACCAAATATACAATTTAGATAGAGAATCTAATGATAAATATCCATACGGGCTTATATGCAATATATCGAGACGTACATGGTGCGATATTATGGATAACGTTGTTTTTAGATATCACTATTATTGCGATCAAACGTTACTTCGGCTAATATGAAATCGCAAGCAGCATTTCCTTGACGAGCTGGTGCACGTGCGGGAAATCGTAACGAACTTTCACAAGAAGGAGTGTGGGAATGAGATTCCAGCCGCACGATCGTGTGGGATTTTTCGATGTGTTGTTCTTAAGCTAGGGCTAGACCTCGCTATTGACCACTCGATCCCTCGGCCACCGGACTTCCGCCTACAAACGCCATCGTAATTCGAAAGGGCGAGATATTTAGACTAAGAAGAAGGAGGAGTCAGATTACGTGGAGAGTTTTGTGATACAGGCTGGTCACCCACGCAATCTCTCATCACGTTGCACAAATAATTATGTTACACGAATAAAACAACAATACACTGTTGTTTCGTCCAAGCAACTAAAAATTACTACATGCTCGTTTCTTTTGCATTTTATTATGTATATAAATTATTTGTTTTGCGTTTTAGAAAAGTATTCGCAAATTGACTCTGAGATCAGATTTTAAAGTATGTTACGTCACATGTCCAAAAATAAACTCTGACTTAAGGAAATTAATTTTTGTATTCTCGGTGAACTGTGACTTATATCGTGTGAGAAAAAAAAAGAAAAAAAAAACCAATTACATATTATAATGAACGTATAATGGATGTTCCGTCGTGTAAAACAGATTCTCATCCCGTGCCCTCTCTATCAGCCTCTCAGGAAGTTCATAGCGATCGCCGGGTGATTGACGATCGAAGGGTTACTCCTACTGACACTTGCGGCACAGAGGACGAACCCAACATGTGATTCCGCTCGTCCGTGGAACCACCTGCGGTCCGAAAATAGATCGTCGCAGAAGTCGATTACAGAAGCAAGGACTAGTAATGGTAGGTCATCCGCGTAGAGAGTCTTCAAGTCTTCAAATACATATATGTTATCTCCCTCTCTCTCTCTCTCTTTCTCTCGACTTGTTATTATTTTAGACAATTAATAAATTAATACAGTTAAAATAATAATATTTTATGCGCATTTATAATAAAAGCATAGGTTTCATTAATCTAATCGAATCTAATCTGTCGGAGAAAAAAAATTGCATGTTAAAGAAAGGACGGACTTTCTTGAGTACACATCGTGTGCCAAATCTGTACTTAAAATAGACTTGTCACAAAATCGCATTTTACGCTCCAATATAGGCAGGACAAAGAGGTGCCGACACAGCTCGGCCGCAAAATTACGCGTAGATGAATACAAGCCGGCACTCGAGGGCGGCGTTGTCCTTGTGTCATTAGGACCGCATTATGATGACAGTAAGAGGCATTAAGGATCGTGACAATCCCTTCCTGCCGCGGCTACCGTAGCTATATGCTACTCTCGTAGTATCGTCGGATTCGCAAAGGGAGGAGAGACGGAGATATGCGTGAACGGACGAGATGCGGACGCGTAATCCACGATGACGCCACCTTTCTTCTCTGGCAAATCCTTGTTTGGGAAACACGGTATTTTTAGAAGACGCACGCCGCACCCGGACGTCGCCATTGTTCTTCCATTATTGTCAGCCGCCGAGGCGTATATACTCCTTTACACCTAATCCTTTAATCTTGCAGAAATGGAGCTGTTTGCAGCAAACAGATCGTAAGACCGCCATTGTCCATTTCCTCGCAAGGGATGCAAAATCTCAATGGATAGAGTGTCGGCCGAACTGGCCCTTTCTAAGCTCGACAATATTAGTTTTAGCTACCGTAATACACTCTCTGAGCTGAATGGCACGAGAAAACCAAAGTAGAATATCCAAGAATCGCGCATATAGTTTTTTCATTTTAAATTAATATAAAAACATATATTAAAGCTAAATTTCAAATAAACGCGGTATAAATTTCATTTATGTTGGTGGTTTTACATGATTTCTGTTTAAAATTGACTACCTCTGTTCTCTCCTCTTTCTCTCTCTTGTTTTAAACTCGGGCTTAAATCGAAGATAAAACAGCTCTGATCCGAAACAGCTCTATTGATTCGACGGAAATGAAGGCGAAACAAACATTCGAACTCTTAACGTTCGCTAAAAATTCGCACAAGTTATTTCATCTCTCGTTCTCGTCTGAATGGACCGTCCGATCGTTACGCGATCGAACAACGGAACCATTCGCAGACCGACAAGAATAGAATTTGATCCCGGCTTAGGTCAGTACGAGTTCCTCAGATCTGTCAATGCATTTTTACGTAAGCGGAGGAAGGCGAATGAGAAAGAGAAAAGTAGGACAGAGAAGACTCTCGAGATGGCCGCACGAGATATCAGCTCCAGATACATTGTGGGCGGAAGGAGTTTCCTTGATTCACTAAAAAGGAGCAGTCATCATTGTTACGTCACGGTCTTGCATTTCTGCAAGAGGGCCGGTTGACGCCGATTTCGAAAGTAAGACGAGAAGGGTCCGCGGTTTTTCAGGTACGCCCTGAATCCGGTTCTCCTGAAAAATCTAGTAACCACCTGGAAGGTAACCATGAACGATATGCATCTCCCGATATGACATTTCAATGCTGCTGCATTTCATACTCTGCAAAATTGCACGAATTGAATACATTCTTAAATCTGATTTTTTAAATTCTTCAGAAGAGAAACTCAGCCTCTCGGAAAGAATCAATTTAAATGACTCGTGAATATGTATAAGATAAAAATGACGCGTTCTATTAACGATCACATATTGATAAATTCGATTGTAGTCAACGTTTCCGGAAGTTCCGGAAATTTTGTCCAAATTCTTGGATATTACTTTGTGCGATTATTACGCAAAATTAATTAAAGTATCGTTCCAAGAAATTACGTAATAAAAATCTTCTTTTCCAAGAATTTTTAAGCGAAAAGATAGACTTTATCGTCTCGCGCTGTGTTCAAAAATACAAAAAATATTTCTTATATAATCATACTACGATCCCAATGTAATTCGATACATGGACCCGCGTAACGTTACCGCGTGCGAACCACAATGAGGAAGGAAAAGCAGAAACGCGCGGCGAAATCAATTTGAATCGAACCGGTACACGAGAGCCCTTAATTTTTTTGCGTTTCCCTGGAAACTCGTTTTACAAGGGCAAAAAAAAGAAACTCTCTCTTTCTCTCTCTCTTTCTCTTTCTTTCTAGTTTGAAACCTCGTCGACAAGACGTTGATTACGTTTGACAGCTTCCGCATACATTTCTATCGGCATTTTTCTCGAATCCAGAATGGTCAAGAAATTCAGCCGAATTTCTTGAGAAATGCACGTTATAACGATATAATATATAAAAATACGAATTTTTAAAATACATTTCTTTGGAAAACTTTTTGTTTCAAGCAACTCGACAACGAGATCGATATCAATGCTCGAAGCCGCTAATAGCGGCACGCGCGACAGACAGTTCATTACCGAGGATGGTTTCGCAAATTATCATGGTCTGTGATGAAATCGCCGACTGACATATGGTGCGCGCGTTCCAGAAACGTGTCGGAGATGGCTTGCGCGAAAGGAACTATAAGATGTTCTATGAAGCGTGAACGATAGACACTACAGGAACCACCGACTTATTCTACGATTTTTGTCAAGAAAATCGTATGCCTCTTCTACGTGTGTAGAATATATTTTAGAAGCAAACTCTCTACCGTAGTTTCTCTATTTGTGATCATTAATGGCAATTGCCTGTCCCCCGTTAAAAAGCCACCGCCAGCGGTTGTATACTTTGTATATTGGATTATCTATTTGTGTGGAGACGTCTTCGGATCAGTTCGATCGAGCGATTGGGACCACGACGGTCATCGCAGAGAAAAACTCCAACGAACGGTCGACTGATCGCATTGGTTGTCGGAATAAGATAGGGAACTGTTTGCTCGCGTCGAAGAAAAGGAGACGCAAGCCTTTCGCTCCCCGTGTGTCCAAACATCGCTATTGTACACCGAGAAATCTGGCGAGGCGTGCACTGATTCGAGAAAACCAACGGCATCCCGCTTTTCCGGAAGATCACTTGTACCGCGTCGCGCAAATCCTGCGACTCCTGCGACTCTTTCGCGACTCATTCTTTTCTATTCTTTCTTGAACACGACCCGAGAGCTTCGCGAATCTAAATGAAATTACCGACCGTAATCCGAGAGCCGGTGACATCAATGGGATTTAAAGGCGGATATTTAGATAGGCGTTTATGTTTCGTACTCAGTTTGATTTCAACGGAGAAATCCTTAAAAAAATGTTCGATTTTTTGTTAGTTACTTAATAGCTAACAATTTTGCAAATAAAATAATTAAAAAAACGATATATGTACGTATATATATTAATTTTTAAATAAATCATTGCTTGTGAGAGTATTATTACGCGCTGTAACTATGATATACATGTATTAATAAAATAAATCTTATTTGCTGATAAATTGTTAAAAAAATTTAATTAATGATAATTTGTTAGAAAATGTATTAACCGCACTATAAATCTTTATCTCTACTGGCTTTCTAACTAAAAAATCCTTTTGTGTCATATAATGTCATATCGTAATTCACCGAACCTTTCGCGTGTCTTTTTTTCCTTTTTTAAAAAAATACCATAAAAGTACCGTTATAGTACACACAATAATTCAAGCTTTAAAACCTTCGCAAAGGTGGTCTATGAGCTCTTTCAATTGCCTAAAAAATGTAAAAAAACACAACTAACTGTAAAAAACATAAGAGCAAATGCGATGCATTGAAAATAGTAATCTCTGGAGAGAGAAAAAAATGTTTTACAAAAGCAGAAACAATTTTCTTTTATCTCTCATGTATATCTCATAAAGAATATGGACTTATATGGAATTATCATCGGAATTAACATCAAAAGATATTTTTCCAAGCATTGAAAATTTATATATCACCTTTTAATCGACAAAGTTTATTTTTTATGTTTTCATTAATATTTTTCTCTAAAACATTCATTTTTTTAGTCGTTTTCTAGTTGTCCGTTCCTCAAGCGCACTCTATTCTTTGTCTAAAGAATGCACGGCCGCGTACGCGTACAAGGGAAAAGGGAAAAACCGTACGATGTAACAAAGGGTCTCTAGGCAGAAGAGGAAAATTTATATATGTTCCGTGGCGCAACGCGCCACCATCTGCGTGGAATTCCGTCCGGTCCGTCAGTTCGCCGGTTCCCAAGATTTAGGTCAACCGGACAGTTGCAAGAAAGCGAATAGCCGTCTGGGGTTGAACCGGCCGTTTGTCTAATGATCCCCGATTTCTCGGTGAGTTAAGGTGGAAGCCTTTAACATCCGCCGAAGCATCGTAAACGCGATGCGAATCACTTACGCGGCAAGATTGCGTCGTTGATACTACAATGCTAAACTATACTACGATTTTTTTTTTTTACAAGAGTAGAAGAAACGTTTGAATCAAACAAATTATCACCGGGCACGTTTTATTAATTTGTAAAAAATACGCCGTGATTAACCAAGAACAACGACGATTATCTTGCGGTTCGAGAGGGATGGGAAGGTAAGTACAAAAAAATAAAAAAAAAATAAAAAAACAGATATATATGAACGATGCAACACAGAAGACAGGACGAGGGCGGGAGAATCTCTAGATGTGTAACACCGGCAGGACATTTATCTCGAGTGTCACTTCATCCAACTTTCACTGACACAATGTCACTCCGTTCGCTCGTCCGATGCCTCTTCCAACCTCCCTCTTTCTCGACCCGCTCTTTCGCGATCGAGGGTTTGTCCTGGAAGATCCTCGTAATGGGCTTTCATTCAGGTGACACCGCCTCTTCACCTCGTCATTTGCATCGCTCACGATTAATCTTTCTACCGGACCGTTCATTCGCAGTGGATGGACCCTGAGATCCATTATCGCCGTTGTGTCGACACAACAGAAATCAATGAGAGTTCCTAAGGATCGCACGACACACAAAACGGCACCATGTTGAGCTTAACGATCTCCGAAGAACGTGCCCGATATTCGTACGAATTGCAGTGCCTCTCGCAATGCTGCTGTTATTCGTTATATTGACATTATGTGCGAGAGGATATTGAAAATATGATTCAATTCTTAAAATATGAATATCATAATAAATGCATAACATTGACTAAAATAACCGCAGTGCCAAACTAAATCCAATTTTACTTATTACCATTCAAACAACTGTAATTATTCCATTTTTGCAAAAATAAAAACATTGCTTTTTTAATTATTATATGTATAATTAGGTACGAATACAAAAGCTACGAGAGATTTTTTTTCTTGGAATCTCTTCTTAAGAGATGTTTGTTAATAATATTTTTTTCTTTAAATTATATTTTTAAAATTATTTTATCGTTTTAATTTTCAACACTTGTCACATATCAGCATAGTCAACGGTGATAAAAATATGGAATCTTGTATTTGATGACTAAGCGTTCTTTTGAGGATGCGTCGAAAGATTCAATTTTCATGCATGTCTTAACAATTTTGTATCACAAAAGAATTGCCATAATACATCAAGAGCCTCGGACATAATGGCGATCTGTAACATCTATATCGGACGTCGGAACTTAAGTGTCGTTCTTCGTTGGCGGTAAATTTCAGAAAAGGGTTTCGGCGAGAAAGTAAGAAATTTTCGGCGTAACGAATTGTCTAACGCGTGTCGGGCCATACTGCTGGTTATGATCTCGCAAAAGTAGCACAATATCCTGACTGCGTCCATCTCTTCATGAGAACGAACGATACATCATTGCAAAGTGCCCGCGACTAAACGACGTCGCATTTGACAATCTGAGAAAGATCATTGTGCTTTCACACGCACTAACGCGGCTTCCCGACAAAGATATCAGGAGAAAAAAATTTCACATCTGAGAGAGCTTTCGTTTCAGTCGTTATCGAGTCAAACTTCTACTTTAAATTTGTCAATGCGTGATCCGATTACGCGATGCATCGAGTTCTGCATGAGTTATTTTTGCATTAAGTTATATAAGCTTTATATATAAAGATATAAAACTTCATATATAAATATCCTATCTCTTTATATCGGAGAAAAGAAAGATTTTCGGAGCTATCGTGCATACGGTATCGAAAAAATTAATCAGCAAGCACAGATATTCTCCACATTGACGAAATGTCAATGTCCGCCTGATCCTTTGTAAATTTTTGATCCGGACACGTTTTATAGCGGTTTACATAATTTCTCCACGCAAAAAGGAAAGCTGGGTTGGGATCAATGGGAACGAGGGAGGAATCGCGGAGACGCACGAAGAGAGTATGGGTAAAGGGGACCCTCGTCCTGCAAAATATCAAAGGCTCAGTAGGGAAATTGAAAGGCTTTGTATGGAAATAAGAATGTATCGACTGCCCCCGGAACAGCCACTCATCCAGGGACAAGATTTTCGAATCTTACATTTAAACGCTTCGTCGCAAGAGATCGGGAGAAAAGAGGGGGGCGCAAGATTTCTTATTTATTCTACCAGGAATATAATGTCGACGCTATTGCGCAATCTCGCTATCATACTATTTCTGATAAGATGTTCAAGCATCAAATTAAAATTGATTCTATCTTTTCTTAATTAGCAAAAAATTTTTAAATAAAGCAAGCTGGATATATGCATAGAAATTAATGATATAATAATTTAACGTTTATGGAAATTATGTGAAAATGTTTCTATATGTAATTTTTTCATGGAAAAATTTGTTATATATTAGAAAAATGTAAAGAAGAATTATTCTAATCAATAAATAGTATTTATAAGCTATAAATAAGAAATTATATAATTATGCATAAAAATTAATGATATAACAATTTAACGTTTATGGAAATTATGTGAAAATGTTTCTATATGTAATCTTTCCATGGAAAAATTTGTTATGTATTAAAAAAATGTAAAGAAGAATTATTCTAACCAATAAATAGTATTTAGCTATAAATAAGCTATAAATAAGAAATTATATAATTATGCATATATATTTGATATTAGTTCCTTGCATGATAACATTTATCGTCAATAGCATTACTATTTATTTGACAACGCTAGCTATGGGAAACGTTTCAAACTGAAAAGAAACTGGCAAGCTCAGCCATTTCAATAGTCGATACATAATAGCATGCTTATGGTAACCTCCGAAAAAATATGATAACTTGCCGGCTTTGCTCTCTCTTTGCTGTTGAAGGAAAAATCTATGAATCATGCAATCTGTATAATCTTTTAGCAATTTTAATTATAAGACATTATAATGGTTCATGTATGTTACAAAAATTTACAATTAACAATTTGTTTAAAAATAGAATATTTTATAAAAATTAATTTTATATATTTTTATTAAATAAGTTTCTTTGCGAGATAATTATGTTGTTTTGGTATATCAATCCTGATGACTATGTAATAATAATTAATAGTATGAATATATAATTTATTATAATAGGAAAAAACTGATTTACAAAAAAAAGTACCTCATCTTCTTTCAAACCATTATTTAAGTAGCGAAATGTGGCTAATGGTGTACAGCTGTAATCATCAGCACGCGAGGGTGGAAAAATAAATACCTTACGAATAGTCTTATACAAACCGCGATACAGTTTACGGGCACGTTCGATCGCAGCTAAACTGATTTTTTTTCCGAACAACGTATTCAATACTTAAAGCATAATATCTTTTGAGTTTTAATAAATATCAACTATTAACGCGCGTTTACGTAAGCATAAAAAAACGTCACAGAAAGAAAAAAGAAGCAAAATTTATCTGGAAAAGTATGTGCGCATTAAAACGACGTGTATTAAGAAAAAATTTCAAATCTTATAGACGATGCGCGGAACGCATGAAGCCATTTCTATTGTTGTTCAAATTGTGCGGAATGTTTGCCAATAAAATCACAGAGGGTCAATTGAAACGTTGTTCTAGGCCATTTTACATTATTTGCGTCTTCTGGATAAGCGTCTACGTTTCGTACACCTGCTTCTTGTTAAGTAATTTTCTGAGATTAGCCCATATTCAACTAAGAATGACGATAGACTTGATCAAACATATAATGGGGTATATAAGTCTTAGCGTCAACGTCATAGCTGCTTACTCTTCGCAAAATCACTTTGGCAAGGTGAGAGGAGGATAATAAAGCGAAAAAGCGGTACATCCTTTAAATTAGTTGCGTTCCCCCCATCCCCCGCGAGAGCTCTAACATTTTCTCTGATATAAATTTTCGCCGCAGCTTTTCGATCGACTGGATAGTTACGACCACGAAGCTGCACGAATAAAAAACGAAAGGAGGGACAATTTATGGATACCCAGAATTGCAATGCTTTTAGTTACCGCCATTAATCTGTTGCTTATGAGCGTGATAATGCACGAGAGATCGACGGATATCATATTGTTCGTGACGATTTCGGATATTTGCACGATATGCATGCATATTTACGGTACTTTTGAGAAATCTCTCCTGTTGTATCTGATACTGGTACGTTTCAAACATTTAAACGAGAAGATCGTGCCGAAGGTATCGTGGAATAGAAAACGACACGGACCAAATACGATCGAGATCTCGAATATGCAAATTATGCACTCGATGCTTTACGATGCTCAGCGAGCTTTTAGTGATATATACAGAAATCCTTTACTGCTATGGTTTGCGAATCTTATGATGCACGTTCTTGGAAATGTACATATCTTTCGACACAAGAAGCCATTGATATCTTGCGCCTTCGTCCTTCCCCCGTTTATGCAAATGTTGACTCTGTGCACAATTTGCCACTACACAGCGGAGGAGGTATACGAAAAATTAAATCTCTATTTCATCTATTATATGAAACTCATTGCATTTACATAAATAATTTTATTCTATTTATAAAATTTATTTTATGATATAAACAATTGCATATTTCAGGCAAATAAAATCGGTTGTATCATAAACGGAGGTATGACTGCGCTTGTAAATTCAGAACAGACAATGGTAATTGCGATTATCTAATAAAGAATAATCTTCTTTTTCGTATCCAATTGTAAATTATTTCATTTTAGAAAAAGATTGAAATCTTGACGTATTTTTTGAATACTCAAGTGTCTTTTGATGCGGCAGGATATTTTATAATTAATTTACCTTTATTTCAATCTGTAAGTACCTTTCTATTTTATACAAATTATTGTTACTCTCGTGCATGCAAAAGATAATTATAAAAGAAATTATTGCACTTCTGTTGTTTTTTAAAATAAATTTTTATTTCTAGATTATTGCAACAATAACTACTTACTTCATGATATTAGTATAATCTTTCTACTACAATATTTACACGTTTTCGTAAGACAAGCAAATAATTATGTAAGAAAAAAAAGATTAATAAAATTTAATAATAAATAATTATTTTTTAATAAAGAGAATTATTGAGTACACATCGTGATAAACATATAAATGCCTGCAACTTGATTAATTCGCAATATAATTAATGATGATTTCTATGTCACCGATAGTATGGAACAACGTAGGTTTATATACATATTTTTGTATGTCTACACGACCGTTACGTGATTCGATATGGAACGGAATCGTAACACGTATCTTCAGGTAAATACATGTTTCACTTTTATTAACTGATGTGTCGCAAATGGATTCACGACGCTATATGCATGATTTGACATTTATCGATGACGCGACTATGTCAGTTTTATCGCTATTTTAATCTCTATCTTCTGTCACACGTCAGCTGCATCGGAAAATATTCGTGTGCGTTAAAAAAAGCCGCAATTTAATAGCAATATGAAGACAGATAAAAATCGAAGACAATAATTTACATAGACCTCATTTATATAGAAGTCACATGGTATCTCTGATAATCGTTACGGTGTTATACGAATCGTCTAGCTTTGCACTGTGTAGTCGTTAAAAATAACTTATCAAAAGCTGTTCGTCAAGTTAGTCTATCGAGAATAGCGCTTCATTTTTTCGCCATGTCAAAAACGATATTAACGTTACAAACGCCTTTCCAAAACCTAAAGCTTATAACAATGATCAATAGAATAATGGGTTTACTTCCGTGCAAATTAGTAAATGGTCGATTGAAACCAAGCGCCTGGAACCGTTTTTATTGTGGATTATGGATATTAATTCATTGTGCGTACTCGGGTATGTTTTACTATGATATGTACATTGCATTTCTTGAAAAAGAAGCTAATAAAAAGATGCTAATTTTTGATATCGTGCGGTTTACTGTCTTTATCGCTTCGTTAATTCCTTATAATTGTGTGGCGGCCTTTCAGGACCAAGATTTTATCAAGGTAAATAATTGCAGAGTAATAAATACATATATTTATATAGTAAAATATAATATTAAAAATATGTATATATATATAAATATTCATCAAAAGTAATTAATTTGTAAAATTTAAAAAAAATAAATGAGATGTGCGTGTGCGAGGATTCAAATACATTGCTTATTACACCGCGTCCGGTAATTTTTTTCAGTTTTCCGACAAACTGGAAACGTATGATGACAAGGCAAGAGCATTAGGATATGAAAGGAAGGATAAGCACAAATTCATATGGTTATTTTTCGTATTAACAACGATCGATCTGATTAGAAAGACATATGACTCCATTGATGACAGCATACCGGAAGGAACGACGGCAATAGTAAAAACAATATTCGAGGGAGTCGTTCCATTTGTCATAGGCACTTATTGCGTCTTTATAACCGGCATATTTCTGGATTTGATAGGCCAACGTTTCCATCATCTGAACGAAACGATAATACCTCACGTTTCGCAGTTACCGATTACTGGATCGCCGGGCGAAATCACGGTTTACGACGTGCGCTATTTGCACGGTATGCTCCTCGATAGTGCGGATCAGATAAATAGGTTGTTCGGGATAGGTATCTTCTTTACCTCCCTATCTTTATTGCTAGAATTCGTCAAAAATATATATGTATTGGCAACAAAAGGCATAGATGACAATGAGATCATAACTATGTTGGACTTATTCTTTCAAGCCGTTTACCTGTACGGAATGTATCACTTTGTGGCTTACGAAGTAAATATAGAAAGCTTTGCTGTAAAATATTATTTTTTTTAAGATTATTTCTTTAAAATGTTTATTATAATTATTTGACATTTTCTTGAGAGCAGAATATTTCAATGCATCTAAATTGCTAAGAGAAAAAAATCTCGAGTACAATATTATTATTATTATTTCAGGCAAATCGCGTTGAAGATCGTGTATTAAAATATGGGCTATCCTTTCAAAACAAAAAATGCCGCATGGTAAACCTTAGGTTTTTTTCTCCCTTACTTCCTGCTCCGTAGCAAAATTATAAATTATTTAATAAAAGTAATTTGTTTCAGGACAAAATTGAGATAATGTTATATTTTTATCATAGGAGGTATACCTTCACAGCCGCAGAATTCTTCATATTAGATTTAACTATATTATTTTCGGTAAGATCAATCTATATTCCTCTTGTACCATTACTGAAATATAACTATAAATTTTTACTTGTGTTTCAGATGTTTTCTGCTATTATAACATTTATAACAATATTAGTATAAATCTCTTGTAATGAGCTAAAGATTCATCAAAAAAGATAATGTTTTCCAAAAAGAAGTTTTACATAGAAATATATCATAATACACAAATCATATTTCATAATTAATAAAACAATTCATAATAAATAAAACATTTCATAAATAATAAAATAATAAAACAGAGCTTAACTTTAATGAAAGAGGGCAGCAAGGATTCCGTTTATTATAAAACTTCAAATATAAAATCCAATAACAATAACATTATGTCCGATATATATTTACACACAACTCATATGCGTAACTAATTTACTCGTATGAATATACGAGAAGTAAAAGCAAACACATAAGAGATAATAGATAAAAATAAGACTGAATAAAAAAGCTCTTATTTCGTACTTTGCTATTTTTTTTCTATGTATATTTGGTTTTAAATTAAATAGCGAAGTAAACGATATCCATTAAATCTTTTGCACAATTGATGAAATCTATGTTTTCTTTTTTATTTTAAATGGTTTGATCAAATATATTAATGTATTAATTAATAAAAGCAAGAAAGTGCGTCAATGAGTACCCTCGCTTTACCACATCATATCCGTTTCCGGATTGGCACGCGCTAGAGGATTCAAACATAAGCTTTTTAGAACTTGTACAGCCTCCTCCCCGTCGTCTTTAGCATACAGAGTCGTCCGTTTGGCGCTTCCAAGTTTCATCGATTTCCTGCCAAAAGTATCTACCAGCGAACTTACTTTAATCCCGTGCCTCTTGGATCTCATCGTTTTCTTGAAGGAATTCTTCGAAGACAGTGATCCTTTCGTCGCGGTAAATGATGAGCGGCGACGCCTCCGCCTGGATCTCTCGCCAACGTTAACAGCATCCGGATAAACCATCGACTTGATTGCCGATCTTGTAACGTTGCGATCGTCTCTAGAATGTATCATCGCGCGATCCGGCTGCGGCGCTTTCCGTTTTTGAGTTCGACGTCGCACGTTTGGAACAGTGCGAGGACTCTTGTAAACAGACGTCACAGTCCTCGCAATCCGCAGAGGATCCAGAAGCTCATGATTGTGCCAGGAAGCTACGACGGGTAAGCCGCAGGCGTTGTGCATACCTACCAACGGCACACCGATGCTTCGATGTCCCCTTACCTCGAAGAGCGATCGATACCTAGGATTGGGGCCACGCAGACTATGTCGAGTATTCTGCTCGTACGCCGATATCTTTTGACCAACATGACCCTCCGCTACTTGCAACGCATCCGTGTCTTCCATCACTCTTCCATCTTTTGTACACGCCGTTATCATTACTGTATTTCCCGAAGATTCACGCGTACATCTCGAAGGCTGGCGATCGTAACTCGAGCTGAATCTCCTGCGTGAGCCCCTGTGAAAATATTCATCTATGTCGGATCCGTCCTGCGATCTCTGATCTTCCGTCTTACTAAAATATCGATTCTCTTCAGTGTTCTTGTTTGGATCAGCGCAGCAGCAGCCACGTGGATCGCGTTGACTGTTGCAAAAGTGGCAGAGTGATCTCTTGCGATTATTATTGGCTTCCATTTGCGCGGCGATGCATGTAATCTGCGACGCTGTTCGATGATGCAAGTTACTGGCTGTAGGAATTATTTTCTTCGACGCCATATAAACGCTCTTTTCAGGTTCGGAAACTAAAGTCTCGAATTGCGATTGAGGTGCCACGGATCGTCGCAATGTACCGATGTTATGCGCGATCGATGCTTGGTAATCTTTAATGGGGATGCTTCTGACTGTACCGCCACCTTGAGGTCTTTTAATCTTAATCAGCTTGTTATCGTTGCTATTTTTATTGACATTATCATTCACCATTTTTGAAGGCGGCGCGTTTTGTGAGAATCTCTTAAGATATTCCTGAGGACGATTATCGATTATAACGTCGACCGCCCGTTCCTCGTACGTTTGATCGCTCCGTAATAAATCCTCGGAGTACTTGGGAGGATTTTTCCATTCCTCGATTATACTCTTTTTATTCGATGCTAATACACTATATTTAGTATCATCGCATATAGTTTCTCGATTATTCGAGTCCTTAACGTCAACTGCTGTCCGTCCTTGACTGCCCTCCAGCCATCTTCATGATTTGGCACCAAACGTCGTCCCGGCCGTATGCATCCTGTTCTCGATACCTATACCTATAATCCATATAATTTACATGGTGAAAAAAAATATGCAATCAATAATAGAGATTATAAATGTATAAAGGCGTGTAAAATATAATCGTACGGATTTAAGATAAAGAAACTTTTCTTACTAAAATCGTGATCGCTCTCGGTGAATGGACTTAAAGTCTGCGTGGAGGTAAATGTCGACGCCTGCGACTTGCTTCTCCTGTTTCCTCGCGAGCAAGCGAGAAGTATGCTGAGGAGCGCTATGACTTCGACAAACATAACAGCTAATACAATAGCCAGCAGGATCAATGCTTGATCTTGCATCCACTTCTCGATATGTTCAAGACAACCCTGAATGTAGAACAAAGAAATTATGAAAAATACTGTTACAAAAATATGACTGCAAGAATGAAATATCAGGGCTACCCGCATTTAAATAAATTCGCTCACAAACCTTAGTCTTCCTTCATGAAGACCTTGCCAGACAAGACAAAAGCCAGTATACGATTCTCTAAAATTCGAGCACGAGAACATGCCGGCTTTATCACAAATTTTCTAACAAAGCGCGAAAAATTTATGTACAGAATACGATGCTGAAGTGAATCGATAGTTGTCGAAATAGAAATGAAAATTCTCTCAAATATTATTTCGCAGAAACATTCTCGCGTTCGCACAAGATACGCAATTTTATTTTTTTATTAAAATAAAATAACTTTTCAACTTTATATAAAATGGGAGTTGTATAAAAAATAGCAACGCAACGCGTCCTGCAAATCGTCTTTCTATCGGCAATATGTCGATATTCTATATTTAACGCATTTGTCCCCGTTTGATATATGCGGGTCTCCGCGTTTTATCTTTAATGAGAACCGAAAGTGCCGTCTCGCATGCGTTCGCACGGCGAAAGGAAAAAAGGGGAGCAATAACTTCCTGATTATCGCGCATACCACTGTGTGTCGGGCGTATTGATGTTCGGCAGGGTTCAGAGCCTGGCAGAGAGTGAGATTGGCAGGCTCAGGGTTGAGGAAAGAGTCCGTCTCATTGGCATTATTCAGGGTGCAACAACTGAGAGGTACTACTAATTCTCTTCGGCCGACTTCCTGCAGCCGCCACCACGACGTGCCGTAATTGCTGCTTCCGTTTATGCCGCAACAGGCAAACTGTAATCGTCACAATGATAGCAACGCGTATTTCTTTTTGTTACAATGGATACAATAGCCAATAGCTAATCATCCGAGTAACATAAATTTACGATGGAGATGTACAATAATATGCTGACACAATCACTTTTATTTATTTTATAATTTTGGCTATAAAATATATAAAACATAAGGAGTTGTGTAAAAAGAAACATTAAATATATAAATAAATAATCAAATAAATAAGTTTAATCTTTTTCTTACAATCTTAATTTTTATTATATTGATTTATTAAAAATATTTTATATACGAATTAATGTGTCGACAAATAAATTTTTTTGCAACATTTAAATAGTAATGACAACGAGATCTTTCAAATCTATATTTTTTATTTTTATATAAATTTAAAAAATGATATAAATTTTCTTACCGTCGTTTGTGCAAGATCGAGGGCTGCCGTGAATTGTTCGCGTCCAGGAACAGAGTAACTGCGTTGCAAAGCGCGTATCAGACGTGCCGGTCTTACATCGATCCCCAATATGTGAGGCCAAAAAACAGCGATAATACACACGGTACATTCACCGAGGAGCAGCAAGATTATCGTCACGAGATACTGGAAGGTGCAAAAGCGAAAGATCAATCTCAAACCACCTAGATTGAGATACCAATCTTGCATGCTACAATGTACGATTATATTCAGAGGAACGATATTCTTTCACTCATATATGTATAATATATCTGTTTAATTTATATTAATTTAATAACAATAATATATATTTTTCTACGTATATTTTTAATTCAATGTTCTCTGCCACTGGTGTATAAATAAAAATTGGAAACGCTAAGCAATTTTTACTTTTCAAAAAAAACAGCATCATCGCGTATTATTTATTCCCTCGACAAGCTAACTCACATTCGCTCGTCCATGAGCAAATAATTAGTGTTTTTACCCGGTGCTCGGACGCGCCCTCCTTTTATTTACGCGCGTGTCTGCATAAGAGCAGATCCGTTTCCGGGCAACGACGCGTGACTGATTCCAAAGTAGGAAATCTAGTTTTAGATAGGCTTGATGAATAATACACCGTAGTGAATTCACAACGAAATATTACAAATAAAATAGATTTTGATTGCGTGATTAACATATCTCGATTTTAATTCAAACGAATTTTTTCTTCATATAAATACGCGAAGACCGTTACAATTACAATTAATTCTATATATTTTATTGATTTACATCGTTAAAATTATCACTATAAAAAAACGATTATAGCAAATAACTATGTAGATTTTTGATACGTTGTAGAAATAAATTTTTGATGTTATATGCATTAAATATTGAATATTATCGAATAAAATAATAGAAAAATACAAAAACACTGGCGCGCTATATTTGCAAAGATACAAAATATTATTAAACACGTGTATAAAATTATTAAATTGTTAGATTTAAAAAATATTATATAGAGATCTTTCTCTCTTACGAAGATTGTGATGCAGCGATTGAAGAGACAAGCCGCCCAGCATCCGAAAAGCCCGGTGATGGCGATGAGAAATCCTAGTGCAACTATAGCAAAAGCCAGATAATAAAAGAGTGGTTGATCGGGATGAATGTCACCAGGTCCTAGTAGACGTGATAATAAAATCCGTTCATTATCGGCTAATAATAATCCACCTAATGACATCAATGCAAAACCTGAAATCTGAAGAAAAGAATGGGACCGGATTTTTATAAAAATTTTATTGATTGATGATAATTAATTTACAATAATCATTTTACACGAGATATATCGAACCAATTTGCGTCATGTTAGCTAATATATTATTTCATATGTGTATTTATTTACTCTTAAATGTAATTATTTTATTATCAATCAAGATTTATTAAAAACAGATATAAAATAAGATTCTATATTCGAGAAATAAATAATTGATGACTCACCAAGAAAATTATATTTGAACAGCAAACAAAGGCGCGCGATATAGCTAATCTTCCAGTTTCCATTGTTGTCCGGCGAGTTCGTTTTAATAAACAATTATTGATTTGCATTTTTTGGTCACATAAAATTTCCACGGTCACGCTCTGCGCACCGCATAAAAATTCGACTCGCACATTTGACAATTCGCTACGCGTTAAAATCCAGTCTTCTTCCGAAACGGACCTGATCGCGTATGTTCGCGGACTGAAAACCCCCTCGTATACGGCGGATAGACTTCGCCGTACAGTCTGCAGGCGCGCTTGCGTGCCCTCATGTGCGACCGACCAAACGGAAGCGGAAGGAAGTAGAAAGGTGTGGATGGAAGAAAAACGGAAGGGGAATGAAAAGTTTATATGCACGCGGTTGTTGGCCGATTCGTTTTGCGTACGATTTGAGTCAATAAAGGTTCACTTGATCAACAGGGGAACTTTCAATGGCAGATGTCCACTCCTTGTTCAGGTGTTGAATATACTTTCATATATTATTTTTATATATCGAAATTGAATTATTTTTTGTTCCTGTATTTATTATATTATTTTATAAACAAATATTACAAAATTATTAAATTTACAAATGTCTCCTACAATATTTCTCATTTGCGCGTATGACGGGATATATTATATGCATATTCTCTTTCATAATTAATTAAAAATATTTATTATTTAATAAAAACGTAATAATACTTTAATAAATTTCACTCTCTTAATGCCGGCGTTGATTATATAATAAATGATCATTCTCTGGATTATGTATTTATTATAGAAATTTTTCTATGATGTAAACAAAATTGCAGGTTGAAACCATATAGCGCGTAACAGGTCAAAAAAATATTTTATGCGCATTATTGTAAGTGTGCACGAAGCCTATCTCCTCTTGTCTACATTAATTCAGCCGCTACACCATGCATTTCCCCTTAAACGGAATAGGCACGGCTTACAAGCGTAAGTGAAAATTCAATTTGCTACGAGTACGAAAAGCAAAATCGTGAATATGTATATTTAATATTCAAAATAATAATAATAATAAATACATTTTCGAATATTTCCGAAACGCGGGAGTCTATTCAATTATATAATTATTTCTATAATTTTAACCGTGTTCTTTCAAAATCGAAGGAGTTTTAATTATTAACATCATTAATTAATTTTTTCACCTTTATGTAATTGCTCGGTGATAGATATACTGTCAGATTTTCGTTAAATGTTATACGAAAAATGACGATATCTTTTTGCAATTTTGGTTTTATATACATATGTAATATTTTATTGTTTCTCCGAAAGTGACAGTTTACTCAAAAATTTTCAATAAGCAATAATTATATTTTCAATTTCGTATTAAATTATCAAATTTCTAATTAATCATATTATATGTATGTAAGAAAAATTCCGCGTTATATTTTTTTATATATTTCCCTCCATTTATTTTACCAGAAAAAGAAATTGAAGGGAGGTGCAATCGAGAGCTGATTATTACGCAGAGTTTGATGATGTTTATCGGTTAAATCCTAATTAAAAAACTAACATATAATGAAGATTTAAAAACCGGAAATAAGTTGGCGCTGGAAGTTCATATTTTTTAATAATTTATAGCTCAAACGATTGCTCCTTAATTGCTTCGCATTGCTCCATTATTACGCTGATGTTTATCGGTTAAATCCTAATTAAAAAACTAACATATAATGAAGATTTAAAAACCGGAAATAAGTTGGCGCTGGAAGCGCTGGAATTTTAATAATTTATAGCTCAAACGATTGCTCCTTAATTGCTTCGCATTGCTCCATCATTATTTTCATAATTTATTGCATTTTTCATCGAAAATTAACAAATTAATCATTTCCCTAGCGACGCCGTTGTCACCTATCGGCCGCCTATCGAAACTATATGGCTCAGAAGCCAACAGCGAGAATATTCAAACATAATATAACATAAAACGATTGCTCCTTAATTGCTTCGCATTGCTCCATCATTATTTTCATGATTTATTGCATTTTTCATCGAAAATTAACAAATTAATAATTTCCCTAGCGACACCGTTGTCACCTATCGGCCGCCTATCGGAACTATATAGCTCAGAAGCCAACGGCGAGAATTTTCAAACATAATATAACATAAAACGATTGCTCCTTAATTGCTTCGCATTGCTCCATCATTATTTTCATGATTTATTGCATTTTTCATCGAAAATTAACAAATTAATAATTTCCCTAGCGACACCGTTGTCACCTATCGGCCGCCTATCGGAACTATATAGCTCAGAAGCCAACGGCGAGAATTTTCAAACATAATATAACATAAAACGATTGCTCCTTAATTGCTTCGCATTGCTCCATCATTATTTTCATGATTTATTGCATTTTTCATCGAAAATTAACAAATTAATAATTTCCCTAGCGACACCGTTGTCACCTATCGGCCGCCTATCGGAACTATATAGCTCAGAAGCCAACGGCGAGAATTTTCAAACATAATATAACATAAAACGATTGCTCCTTAATTGCTTCGCATTGCTCCATCATTATTTTCATGATTTATTGCATTTTTCATCGAAAATTAACAAATTAATAATTTCCCTAGCGACACCGTTGTCACCTATCGGCCGCCTATCGGAACTATATAGCTCAGAAGCCAACGGCGAGAATTTTCAAACATAATATAACATAAAACGATTGCTCCTTAATTGCTTCGCATTGCTCCATCATTATTTTCATGATTTATTGCATTTTTCATCGAAAATTAACAAATTAATAATTTCCCTAGCGACACCGTTGTCACCTATCGGCCGCCTATCGGAACTATATAGCTCAGAAGCCAACGGCGAGAATTTTCAAACATAATATAACATAAAACGATTGCTCCTTAATTGCTTCGCATTGCTCCATCATTATTTTCATGATTTATTGCATTTTTCATCGAAAATTAACAAATTAATAATTTCCCTAGCGACACCGTTGTCACCTATCGGCCGCCTATCGGAACTATATAGCTCAGAAGCCAACGGCGAGAATTTTCAAACATAATATAACATAAAACGATTGCTCCTTAATTGCTTCGCATTGCTCCATCATTATTTTCATGATTTATTGCATTTTTCATCGAAAATTAACAAATTAATAATTTCCCTAGCGACACCGTTGTCACCTATCGGCCGCCTATCGGAACTATATAGCTCAGAAGCCAACGGCGAGAATTTTCAAACATAATATAACATAAAACGATTGCTCCTTAATTGCTTCGCATTGCTCCATCATTATTTTCATGATTTATTGCATTTTTCATCGAAAATTAACAAATTAATAATTTCCCTAGCGACACCGTTGTCACCTATCGGCCGCCTATCGGAACTATATAGCTCAGAAGCCAACGGCGAGAATTTTCAAACATAATATAACATAAAACGATTGCTCCTTAATTGCTTCGCATTGCTCCATCATTATTTTCATGATTTATTGCATTTTTCATCGAAAATTAACAAATTAATAATTTCCCTAGCGACACCGTTGTCACCTATCGGCCGCCTATCGGAACTATATAGCTCAGAAGCCAACGGCGAGAATTTTCAAACATAATATAACATAAAACGATTGCTCCTTAATTGCTTCGCATTGCTCCATCATTATTTTCATGATTTATTGCATTTTTCATCGAAAATTAACAAATTAATAATTTCCCTAGCGACACCGTTGTCACCTATCGGCCGCCTATCGGAACTATATAGCTCAGAAGCCAACGGCGAGAATTTTCAAACATAATATAACATAAAACGATTGCTCCTTAATTGCTTCGCATTGCTCCATCATTATTTTCATGATTTATTGCATTTTTCATCGAAAATTAACAAATTAATAATTTCCCTAGCGACACCGTTGTCACCTATCGGCCGCCTATCGGAACTATATAGCTCAGAAGCCAACGGCGAGAATTTTCAAACATAATATAACATAAAACGATTGCTCCTTAATTGCTTCGCATTGCTCCATCATTATTTTCATGATTTATTGCATTTTTCATCGAAAATTAACAAATTAATAATTTCCCTAGCGACACCGTTGTCACCTATCGGCCGCCTATCGGAACTATATAGCTCAGAAGCCAACGGCGAGAATTTTCAAACATAATATAACATAAAACGATTGCTCCTTAATTGCTTCGCATTGCTCCATCATTATTTTCATGATTTATTGCATTTTTCATCGAAAATTAACAAATTAATAATTTCCCTAGCGACACCGTTGTCACCTATCGGCCGCCTATCGGAACTATATAGCTCAGAAGCCAACGGCGAGAATTTTCAAACATAATATAACATAAAACGATTGCTCCTTAATTGCTTCGCATTGCTCCATCATTATTTTCATGATTTATTGCATTTTTCATCGAAAATTAACAAATTAATAATTTCCCTAGCGACACCGTTGTCACCTATCGGCCGCCTATCGGAACTATATAGCTCAGAAGCCAACGGCGAGAATTTTCAAACATAATATAACATAAAACGATTGCTCCTTAATTGCTTCGCATTGCTCCATCATTATTTTCATGATTTATTGCATTTTTCATCGAAAATTAACAAATTAATAATTTCCCTAGCGACACCGTTGTCACCTATCGGCCGCCTATCGGAACTATATAGCTCAGAAGCCAACGGCTATAAATTATTAAAAAATATGAACTTCCAGCGCCAACTTATTTCCGGTGATTTAAAATCATTTATTATTTATATATATTATTTATCATGAAATTGAAATTTTTGTTGTCGATTTTTAACTTGCCGACAGTCGTATAAAATTTATCGACAAAATACTACAAGGGTTACAGATTTCCTATGAGATGGCGCCCCAAGGATCATCGTCGAGCGCAGAACATGCTCTATAGCGTTCTTTTTGCCGGCGTTCTAACGGTAGCGCCAGTCGCGCGCCTGGCGTCCTTGCGAAGGTTTCGTATTTTACTGTTTCTCCGTGCACGTTAGAAGAAAGTTCCGGATCGCGGTTCCGGTTCTCGCAACGGAAAAGAGTGAGGCACGTCTCGCAGGACGATAAACAGTCATCGGGCATCGCCATCAGCTGCTCTGTTGCTTTTATGATCTCGTAACCGGCCGTTAAGTATACGAACGAACGTGAGCGAGGAGAAACAATAACGGCGTCCGTCGACGCGTCTTCGAGGGGGTGAGTTTCTTACGCGCTTTTATCATACGTTTGTACATATTAATCCTCGTGCGCGCGAACGCGATTATTTCGCGAATATTCTAAATGCGAATGCGAATTTGAGAATGAAAAATGAGATTCAAAAAGTTCCTGCAATTTTGACGCAATCCGGATAATATCAAATATCGTGCCATTTTTTTTTTTTTGGGGGGATCTTGGGTCGTCGCGTTCCACGAAATAGAATGGTTCAAGCTCGGATTATTTCATTTCTACGCGTCTACCGCCAGCGAGGAAAGAGAGAGCGCGTCGGGGTGATTGTCAAAAATGCCGAGATGCATTGTTCGAAATCGTGCGGATGGCGGCTCCTCTTCGGCGTCACCTCTCGTGCTCGTCGAACGACACGTTCGGAATCGAACAATTTATTTTGCGAGGTCGAATCCACGTGATCCCGGCGATGCTGTTACATCGAATCGGATAGAAAGACGCGCGAATGAATGAATTAATCTCAAGGAGGCGATTAATAAACATTAACGTCACGATCTGCCCGAAAATTTTGCTTTTATTGATTAATTTCGAGTTAACGATGCGTTGTTTCTCAGTATAAAGTATTTTATGTATTATACATATAAGGTCTATTTACTTTAAGTGCGCTTTATTACACATTTTGCATTTTGGTATATATCTAGAATTAAATAAGTATATATATTGTATACCCAGAGAATTTAAAAAAAAAAAGCAAACTCAAAAAAGAGAATTATATAAGAAGCTGTAAAAAAACACATATACAAGAAGAAAAGAAGAAAATTTCTTCTTGCTAGGATGGGGCTTTAGTCGTTAGATTTATGTTCAAGTCAAAGAATAAAAGAACATATGTCCTATTGGCGACCTTTCCTTTTGGTTTCGAATTATGTTCTAGAAAATGAATAATAACATTATTGCCCTGGTCGCTTCGAACATTGTATTTCTGCAAAGTACGACGTAAGTAAAACTTATAAATTAAAATTTAAAATATAATAATAGAGATACAAAGAGAGCAATTGAAGAATGAAATCAATTGAAATGTAATTTTTTTTTTTATACGCGCATAATAATTTCTACTCGATTTTCTATTTATAAGCGCGATTACACTCATTTTTACTTGCTTTTCGGGATAAATAACTACTTGTAAAAAACGTATCTTCCGTTTGTCATAAACGGGGCAATGATCCTGCGAGGAGATATCCTTTAATTTAACGATGCAGCTAAAGAGGCTTAAATTTAATAGAATATCGATATCTTTTAAATATTGAATCTTATAAATAATATTCCCAAAGATAGCGATATCGCGATCTTGGCAAGAAATTTAAAAGGAAAAAAAGTCTGCTGTAAAATAATATAAAAATCACACACAATATAAACATTTAATATATATTTTCAAACATGAAGTTATTTATTGATAAGAATATATATAGGATAGAATCAAAACTGCAAATTTTGAGTTGAAAATTCAAGGATAAAAAAACTGCCACATTTTCATGAGACTGCTTTTTTTCGTGGAAGATGCATATATATTATGCATAGAAAGTTTTCTGCAGTAAGCCGAAGCGACGACAGTCTAGCGCCGTGGCTGCAATAGCCAGACGTAAACCGATCGATCGCGTGGCACCGGTCTATGAACTAGTAAATAGTCGGTGCATTCAATAGTAGTATATGCGTCTCTACATTTTGCGTCTTATACAATACCGTGTCTATTCGTTATTTGCATAATTTTATCACAAACTATTTCGTCGACTTTTACAGTATAGTTATTTCTTACATGTATTTAATATTTTATTTATATTTCGTGCCCTGTGCACATATTCAGTTTCATAGAAAACTTATTTTTCTATGAAACTGACGCACTGCCATCCGCGTTCTGGCTCTTACTAGCCCGCGATTATTAGAATTTGTGATGTCACTCGAGAGCCTAATTTCCTAAAATTGTTAGTTTACACCGGCTGAAAGATGGCGTTATTAATAATAGATATTTACATATAAGGCGAATGAGAACTGTCGGTGGTGTGGGGTCTGAATAGCGTACAGACTCGGGTTCGATTCCCGATACTATTTCGTCGACTTTTACAGTATAGTTATTTCTTACATGTATTTAATATTTCATTTATATCTAGTTTTATTATATCTAGTTTCTAAAACTTTTTTTACGTCTTGCAACGAGAGACGGTGTTATATATTTTTTTTCGCATTATATAAAATTTATATTAAAAATATAAGCGAACATAAAACTTTACTTGAATTGTCAGCTTTTTGAATATTTATTTCGCGATTTTAACGGACATTCACACAAATGTTCTCTTTCCGTAAATTCAATCGCGGTCCTTATGCATCACAACGATGGAGTGGTTCAACCAACTGCGGTAAATCAAATTAAATTTGGTTGATCCGGGGTAGCACGCTAAATCGTTTAAGCGAGCATGCTCTGCAGGGAGTCCGCGACATTTCGTAGATTGTTTGATGCACGCAAGATCATAAATCATTGCCGCTATACATTATGCATCTAATGCATTTATCGCGAGTAACTATTTTTGACGACTTGTCAAATGGAAAATAGAAAATAAATGTCACGTATTATAAAAACAATATAGATGACTATGTTAGAAAAATCTCTGCATAAAGGATTATTCTTAGAAAAGTTACGTTCGTGATGTTAATTTTTCTGTACGCGTTTCTACACAGTGTCATGTTCCAAGGTAAAAGGGATATCGATTTGCCATACAAGTTTAAATATCGGAATAAACAAGCCGGTTGACGGTCTCGGTAGAATACTCCACAGCACGTGAGCGAGAGAATCCTTGAAGGAGAGCGTTATAGAAAATCGTTAGTTTGAAAAATTTTTTTGTCCCAAATATATTGAGATAATATACTATTGGGAGAAATCTTGTAATATTTTAATGTCGATTTTACGTGATCTCAATACAATAATTCGACAATGTATATCAAAGTAAATTAGCATGAATCAAAATAGCGTACAAAGAAAATAATTTATCGTCCACTCTGTCATGTGTGTAACAAGTGACAACTGTTGAATAGCAATTGAACGTGATTAAAGTACTGAATATATCCCATACACAACACGGGCTTAAGTTGAAAATTCATCAAATGACTCTGCCATGTATCATAATATATTTTAATTCTTAAAATATTAATAAATTCCTTATTTAAATATTCTCGTTAAAGTTTCCGTGCGCTCGATGCCTTATTTAAAGCATGCTTTCTCCGTTCTCGATTACAGGAGTAGAGAATGAGTCAAGCGGATCAGAATCAGGACAAAAGCATGGACAAGAAGGAGATCGCCGAGGAAGAGAGGGAGAAAATGCTGAACGCCGAAAACACGAAGCACATCGGCGCCGCACCTGCTCCCGATCTCGAGTCCGAGGAACAGAAACCGAAGAAGAAGATACCGATCGGCGGCATCAAGATGCCCGGATTCTGCCGTACCAAGAGCAAGGAACCGTGCAAGGTATGGTGGCGCTATGTAATCTCTATGCTTCAATACACGCACAGCGAAAGGATCTATTTGAACGAAACAATACGATGAAATTACGAAATTTCCAGTTGCACATGCCTCGCATTTTTATGTCCTTTTCAAGATACGCACGTCACGTTTGTATTCCCCTTTAAATGCAGCAGGTGTAGAAAGCGCAGCATTAATGGATCTATTGTTCAGTGATTGTATCATCGTTTGCATCTGCATCATCGACGAGTAATCGCAATTGCCAGCGCATTTAGAATTTGCAAAGCGCTCATGAAAAGGTTACAAGAATGTCAGATAGTTGGCTCGTAGGCATTTAAATTACACGATGCGAAATTAAAAATACGGTGTCGAAGAATCTATATAAATGAGCCTTTACATTTTCGTCGAGGATACGAATATTTTGCAAGAAATATTTACGCAAACCGGTTAATCATTTATCGTGTAATTTACTCTGCTAAATTATCTTGCTAAGTAATCGACCCGCGAATTAATAACGGACTCGACATCATGCGTTTCCGCTTTTTGTCGTTATTGTTATTTGTGAAACGTCTAATCGATACCAGGTGCGACGCTTGACGCCACCAGCCACACGATGGATGAAAAAAATCGTTACGGGCCTACAAACACCCTTCATTGCGCGCGCCATGGGGTCTTCACTTTTTTTTTTTTTTTGAAGCGAATTACCTCATCGTCGCGAATGAAGCTCCATGGTGATATTGGAGAAAACAATCGATGATGATCGCGTCGAATGAGCTCTTTGCATAGTCGAAAATTTTCTACTTAAAATATTATAATTTGTGAAACTATTTTTTCACGCAAACGCGTATCTCTGTGCTTTGGAGAAAATACGATCGCATAATATTTTAAATAAGCAAATTACAGAGAGTGGCATAAAAAAACTTTATGAAACGAAGAGGATGTGACCGCTACCATAAGCTATAGAAAAATCGTGATAACGCATATATCTACGGGAAATGTATAGGATCGATTTGTTCTTCATTAATTTAAATACGAAAGTCTCGTATTAATAGAAAGTTCTCATACTCGAGAAAATGAATCTGTATTACTTGCTTTCATTGCGCACTTGTGTTTTTCTATCCACTATTTCTTTATTTTCACTATCAGTATTTCTTTACGTATGAAACAGCTGTATATAAATAGAGAGTGCAACCTTTCTTCGGATCGAGCAACATCTTATCGATGAGAGAAAACATTTACCGTCTTACACGAATAATTATTCTTACCGTAAAATATAAGATAAATATATCACTCGTAATGATAACGTAAATCAACGTCGTCGTTGAAAAGTAAGTCGAGCCAACATATTTTCGTGGTCGTTTTTTTATTTCTCTCTTTTCTTGTCTCCTCGTCGTTCTGAAACGACGATGACAAAGAAAAGCCGGCGCCCGGTGCCGTTGCACCCAACTGATTCTTCTGTAATTGACTTAATTCGCCTTATTAACCCGTCTAATTGGGAAAGAAAGTGTCGACTGTCACCTTGTGCTAGGAACCATTCTACCATCATTTCGGCTCTCTCGCCTCGCTTTGAGTTTCCTGCCTCTTTCGAAACGATCGCTATCGTCACCTTGTGATATTTTGTCATCTGAATAAATTTTTTGGAACTTTATTATACATTTCTCTTTTCTTTCACTTTTATCTTAACGGAAATAGTATTATAAATATTCTTCTTCTTTGTGTGTAAAATAAATGCGACAATAATAAATAAAGAAAAGAGGATTGCAGCAATATATCGTGGTTTAACAAATCGAATTAACAATTGAAAATTAGTTTTTGTCTCAAACATTGTTGCAATAACTACAATCATAATATTCATCTTACAAGAGTTTTTCAAATAATATTGATACATTTCTTTTTTATCTCCTCGATCCTCTTCGAAATGCTTAAGAACGCGAAAAAGTAACAGACACAAATTTTTACGTAATCTGTTGTGTCGAGTGAAAATATCTTTCTGTATCATTCGAGCATTTCTCTTGCACATTTCAAATACTTCACGATCTCAGATGCTTGAAACTGTTGCGCGTGTTTCTGATGTGACCATTACGGATCACCGGAATTTGCTGTAGCGTGAAACATCTGCCATGTTTGCCTAGAGCTATGTAGAGAAAATGTGGAAAATCAGGACGAGGAAGAAAGGCAATGTAACGAATTGTCGTTTTTTCCACAACTTGCAAAAAGATCTAGTATTTTACTTGAATTATTATTATATATCTACTTATTAATATATTTTATATTTTATCTGTTTTATCTTTTATTTACTCTCTCTCTCTCTCTCTCTCTCTCTTTTTGTATAACGCTATTTACGTATTATTTATTTGTTACTTCGGGAAAATTATTTTGTCTAATTGTAAATTAATTGAATAATCTAAATCAATATAATAGCTTAGTATATTAGGGTCTAAATAATAAATATCCACAAATAAATAAGATAAAACGGGCAAATGAGAGTCAACGCGCTGGATGAGGGGCGCCTAAAAATATATTATTCTTTGTAGGTGTAATTATTTATTAGACATCTTGGTCCCCCTGAATCTCGGACCATTTTCATTAATTTGACATAATATAAATAATGTCCAGGGCGTGTCGAGCGAGCTACACTTGTCAACGGTGACAATACTAATGATATTATTAATATTGTCACCGTTGATAAGTGCGGTTTGCTCGACACGCTCCGGACATTATTTATTACACCTAGGAAGAATAATATATTTTTGGCGACCATCATTCAGCGCGTTGGCTCTTATTTGCCCGTTTTATCTTATTTATTTGTGCAAATCAATATGTATTTCCAATAAAGTGATTGTGAGGCCGCGATAATTTCTACGTCACGATAATCAATCGTTCCAAACTCCCACATCTTAAATAATCTAAATAGAGAAAAGAAGCGGAAGTTAATCGTGGTCAAGCCATTGTGCAGTATCTCGCTGCGACATGCCGACCGGTCTTAACAATCAATCAATTGTACGGTATTCAATTTTCCCTCTATTGATAACGTAAAGACGGCGTGATAATACGTCCGGCGAGCTTTCTTTTAGTACGATTGACACGGGGAATGAGTTCTCGGCCGCGTAGAATCAAGGCGAATATTATTCAACACCCGGAAGCTGCGTCATCCTGACTGAATAGAATGTCGGTACATCTAAAACACGAGTCATTACCGAGAAAGCGCTCCCGGCGCCGTCGTACATAATGCCGAACGAGATTCTCAGTTCGCATCAGGAGGTGAAATCGACAAGAGCTTATTCTTGGAGAGGATACGGGAAAGGGTTTTGGGTACACAAAGGAGGCCGATGTTGCGCGGATGTTGAAGAAGCGAAAATATTATTCTTAATTCCTCGTAATTCTTATTCCGTCCTCCTTTCGCTTCCTCTCTTTTTTTGAACAGGCGCTCGTAAATTGCGGGGGGGGTTTGTTGTACAAATGCGGCTATAGCCGGGGGAGCAATTGATATACCGCTCGTCTTGTGGACACAGCTTTAAGCCATTACTATCTCTTCCCGGCGATGAATGAGAAACGACGAATAAAAGAAGGAAACAAAAGCTTCGTTGCTTGGATTGAGATTCGACACGTGTAAGACTCGTAAAAGAATTTTTAGGAGAGACATTTCGGATTAAGAACAATTGTCGTTTTATTCATTAACATTATTTTGTTACTTGCGCTTTGCTATAACTGTTTATGAAATTTGATTAAAAACTTCTGATGTTGAAATTAAAATCATTACACACCGATTACCTCGCACGTTAATACATAATCGTTTAATTCCCCTGTTTCCAGTGCAATCACAAATACATATGTGTGTTAATGCTTGGGCAATTTACATGCACATATAGAATTTATAAAAAACACATTTATATATATCAGGTCTACCGGAAAGTTTTGTCCGTTTTTGGAATAAAACAAAATACAAATTTTTATTACCGTCAATAAACTTTATTAAATAATGTAATTGCAATTATTATTAATGATTTCTTGCCAGCGTGAGGGCAATTTGTATATCCCATTTTCGAAAAATGTTTTATCTTTTGATACGAAAAATTGAACCAGTGCTTGTTTGATATCTTCTTCATTTTTGAATTTCTCGCCCCTCAAAAAATTTTGTAAGGACAAAAACAAATGATAGTCGGAGGGTGCTAAGTCCGGGGAATATGGTGGATGCGACAGAATTCCCCAGCCTAGTTCTGCAATTTTTTGACGAGTCCCCAAAGCAGCATGTGGCCTAGCATTATCATGATGCAGTATGATGTTCCTCCTATTGAACATCGCCGGCCTCTTTTCTTGGACTGCTGTATTTAAATTATCAAGTTGCTGACAATACTTCTCCGAATAATGGCAATTACATTATTTAATAAAGTTTATTGACGGTAATAAAAATTTGAAATTAAATATATTATTAAAGTAAATAATATATCGTTTTACGCGCGCTTGAAATGTATGGTTTTCTTAATCCATTCACTCAGGATTAACCTCGTTTTCGGGTATTCGAGAAGCTTAAAATAAAAGATCGAAATAAAAGCCCCGTTACACGCGATTATATTTTTTCAGAATAAAGTTTCAGAAAGATTCGAAGAGACTTATTACCTACCTACGAACGATTTCGTATAACGACCAGGTGCGTTCCCACGGTCGACCGATGCCCAGGTTTCGATTATATCGATTGAACTATCCATTCGCGTGACAATTTTGAGAGAGGAAACGAAAAGTATAGGATTAGGAAACCCGAAGTTGTCGTGTTTCACATAATTACTTTATATTACTAGTAACGATGCCCGGACTCGTGGCAAGTATTTATTATATTTTTACCATCTGTATTCTGAGTTACAACAGATAAAATTGAGTTAGCACCCGTGTTATAATTTCTTTTTTTTTTTTACCATTCGATTATTTCGATCGGGAAGCTTTAATTGTTTTAAAAACGTTCTCTTGTAAAATAGTATTATGACAGTATTTAAATAGTATTTTATTTTAATATTTATTAGTAAAATGTATATGTGTTATCAATAGAAAACTTAATATTATTCATTTTTTTTTTAATTATATACATTTGCTAAATATAAAACAACTAATACTGAGATTTGTTAATCAAACCATGCCATGAAAATGAATTAATTAATTATAGTGATTTAACGTTATTTTGTTCTTTATAAATGCGTATCAACCGTTTCTTTAAGCAACTTTTCTTTGTATAGCTTATAGACTTCATGCAGCCGTTTCAAAGTTAATGTTCGGATATGCTCTGTGAGTTTAATTAGCATTAAAGTGCAAGGTGCAAACATTAGTTTAATGTAATCACCTGACGCGCGGAAATCCTTTGCTCTATCATATTAGCTTATCTTATGTGCATGCGTGCATGCGTCACAGTTTGTGATTTTATTAGTCGACGCGATTCAACGGACGTTCATTTTATCGGCATGAATCTCATCGGAAGATTTAGAGGATATGTGAAAAACCCGCGGACTTTCTCGTCTCGCTTAATTAAATCGCATATTACAACCACACACTTTTCGCGTAATCACTTAATTCCACGTCGCGAAAAGCGTTCCTCACATTAATCCCGACGGTTGCAGCAACATATTTTGCCGCGAAACAACGGGAAGTGCAGGATATCATATCTCGTTACAATCAAATCGTATACTTTTGTGATTATTTCTTTAAAAGAAAACTAAAACGCAATTGGCAAAAAAATTGTTTAATGTTTTATAGCAACGAGGGAAGTGAGTGATTGGAATCGGATTAAGATAAGAAAAAATTTATATTCTCATTATATCTCGTCTTGAATTTTATCGTCTTAAATTTAATTATAGATCGTTTAAAGTGAGCTTTAATAAACCGAGTTAAGCCGACTAGAAGTAAAATATTGTGTTAATTTAAATTCTGATTCACATTTGACATGATAATTAACTAGTCTCTTGTTTTGTTAAATCCACGATTAATTAGAGATTAGTTCCTAGATTATGTTCGGAGTAATTTTCACGAGAGAATTTTTATTTATCTCTACATCTTAAAAAATATATGTATAAACGTAATAGCAATGTTCTTTTCGATATTAAAAATGGATGTATTGACTGTGTTTTGCGAAAGTTTGAATTATTGTTATTAATTATGAGATGCCTATGAACAATTTAGGATCCGGCCGTTTCTGCCATCTGCTTCCCTTTCATTCTTTCATTACGTTACCCGCCCTCGTTCCCGCTGTCGCCGACGCTTTCTCCCCCTCTTTTTTTTCTCCCCGGCACAGAACCGCTTTTTTGGGGGTCGAAACTCAGAGGCCAGAACCAGAATAACCGGAACCCCTACTACCTAAAGCTCACCACATGGTTGGTTATGACACGTAGGCTCGTATTCGTATCGATTCACGCATATCACACGCGTGCAACATTACGAGAAGCCAAGTAGTATGAAAGTTTTCGCGAAAACCGCAAGAAATGTCGGAAGAGTTGCTTGACATGTGTGAAGAGAGCATGAATCTCTCCATATCGGTGTAACTTCATCTATAAATACCACAATCTTGAATAAAATAACCAGCATGACACACAAGATAAAATTACAAGAAAATAAATTTTACCAGACAATATAATTGATAAAGTGTTGGTTTATAATCTAAAATAAATATTTTTTTGTATAATTTTGTAAATATTTTTTTGCATAATTTTGTAATTATGTAGAATTGCATTCATGTTAACACTTTTAACTCGCGAGAATAAAGTTCCAGAGGGAATCATACATAAAATAAATGAGAAAATATAAATATATATATCTCTCTCTCTCTTCCCTGTAAAATTTTTTCATAGATGTAAAACGGAAATCACGCATAATCAGATAAAAGAGTGAGAAACGTATGTATTCTTATTTGAATAATACACTCGACAAGTTTCTGTCGCCATGAAGTCGTGAGTGCCTCCCGGGGTGTTAATTATCTCGACGATTCATTAGAATTACGTCATTACGGACAGATGCGAATCTAGCGTACGCTTCGCGGCTGCGTTCCTTTCTTCTA
The DNA here is from genome assembly GCF_003651465.1 of Formica exsecta. Classification (NCBI taxonomy): domain Eukaryota; kingdom Metazoa; phylum Arthropoda; class Insecta; order Hymenoptera; family Formicidae; genus Formica; species Formica exsecta. Next base: position 529,533 of record NW_021850207.1, read on the forward strand.
TGTCGTCCCCGCGTAACTCGCAATCAGATGTAACGAGCGCATTGCATCCGTCCGCGGCTCTGTTTATGCAAATGACAATGTGCCCTCTTTCTCTATCACCATCAGTAAGAGTAAACGATCATTCTACGTCCCGCTCGTTGAGATCATCTCTCTCTCTTTCCTTTCCTCGGCGTCTTCCTTTTCTCTCCCGATGATTCGCTACGTAAACAGCGACGATCCGGACAATGGCCTTTGTATAAATCGCTGTACTCTATCTCGCGGTCGATTGCGAAGGTCTTAATATACTCTAGCCGATCTATTGATCATAGACGAAAAAAACGCGATATAAAACGAGGACTGAGGATATCTCGTCCTTTTTTTGAAGCCTGAAAAATTTATTAACAAATTATTTATACGCGAAAAGAGTTGACAGGATTAATTATCGTGTGACGATAAATTTTCGTGACAAATAATGGCGTATTTTTAATTTAGAAATTTACTTTTTAAATTTACTTTATATTAAAAGATAATTTTTACAATTCCTTCTTACTCTAAATACGATTTATTTAGACTTGATGACAGGTAACATAATCGCCCATAACAGTGACATGAATACAATATACAGACATGCATAGCATGTAAATTTTGTCATTACTTGGACGGAAATTTTAAATCAACGTGCGTGACGATGATTGTTCGTACGGGTGTCGCTTTCGACAAAGACTTGCGAAGAAGTGGACGAAATGAAATTCTGAACTCTCGACAAGAGGGAAAAAAAGAGGAGAGAACTCGCGTCCTTTCGCGGCAACATGCGATTGCGTATTTATAGAACGTTCATGCTCGAGGGTGGCTTCCATGCGGCAACTGCGGGGAGGGCTGAGAGAGCCGGAGAAGGGTGAAAGTTGCGTCTGATATCGATTTCCGCCTGACAAAACCCACCACCGATAGGCGGTCGAGGCGCGAATCTCACCGGCGCGAGCACGCCGTTTCCATATTCACGAAATTCAATTTAAACGAATCTTATCTACTTAAGTGTAAATCTAATATAATCTATATTATCTCAGAAATCAGTTCAACTGTGCGAAATTTGATTTAACTTTTAAAGTGTCACTGCCGCGAGCGAATGACATTTCTAAAAAGAGAAACTCGAACGGTCCTTAGGCTTCTCAATAGAAATATCAATATCGTTGAGAATAAAATAAATGAAACATTAATATGACAGGTTAAAGCTCTCTTAAGATTTTACTTCTCGTAAATTTTTCGAAACGTTGGAACAGTTCTGCTGAAAATTGGATAAGTGATTGTCATTTATCTTTATTCTATTTTTAACTTAATACGGTAATAATTAAAATTTATTATACATTAATAATATATGAAAAGTTCTTTAAAGGCTGAAAATTTGCTATTCTTATGGATAATTAAACGACCAGAAATCTTTTTTTTTTTGCTTACAATGAAAAAGTTATTTATTCTTCGTTTTTTAACCTCAGATCATTTCTCTTAATTGGAGTATCTATTATATGAACGGAAAAAAAAGAATTCATTAATACCGTTTTTTAATACAAAGAAAAGATTATTTTTCTAGCAAGTATATTGAAATTAAAATTATTCTCACAAGTTGAAAATGGATATTCGATAAAACGCAAAGAGAATAAAATTGCAGCAATAATATCGTTTTCTTTTTTTCACCTTTTATTAACATTTTGTTTCTCCCGAGAACTATTCATCGCGCATGTTATCTGATACTCGTGTAAATATTGGAAAAAATTTACTGTTGAAATATTTATCGAGTATCTCAGACTTTTAATCACCGGTATACCAGGCGTTATAAATAATCCTCGAAGTTTGCCTTTCATAAAGCGATTAAAAGCGAATGCAAAGCTCCAGGCAACGATTAACGATAAAATTAATATATACGCACATGGTTTAGCCGCGCCTGTGTTCGACACGCAATATTTTTAAACGAAAAAACGGTATTGCGGACGCGTGTTTTGCCGCACGCAAGTGCGGCTTTGTGAATGGAAAATAATGTAGGTACATAAGCCGAGCGTATTTGTGAAATAATATGCTTACGCACTATACGAATCCCCATACAATGGGGATCGAGAAACGCCCCTAATACTCCGCGTACGCACGTACTGGATTCGTAAATAAGGCTTCTCTCGGCGCTTACACGTATTAAAATATTCCACGTAAATTCATCTCTGACATATTTTGGTCGAAGCATTGTGCGTAAATTATTCTTTTTTTTTAATTCCGCATTTCAAGTCAATAAGATACTTTCGAGCAAGGGTTATGATCTCCCAGTGGAAGAATACGAAATCGATGGATGGGATCGACGCAATCGTCCCAACTCTTGGCTCAGAGCATATATATGTCTTCAAAATGTAGAGAAAAAAAAGGCCATGGTATTCGGCTATCTACATATGAAGACATGATACGGCGACACCATATGGTACATGAGGCAAGAGACGGGATGGAACTAAACGAAGACGATCTCACCCTTCATCGTTATCGGGCAATCGATCGAAAATAATCGATTCAAGAACCGCTTGTCGGAGCGAAATCGAAATATAATATCACGCAAAGATGCGATTAATTATTCTAAAAATCGACGAATTAATTTACGTTTAATGTATTAAATACGCTCTCTATATGTGGGTTATTTGCGACACATGACAATGCTTTTACAGCATTTGAAAGCATTGTTACGAGTCATTTGGGTACTTAGCTTCCTCTTCAGGATAAACCTTCCAGGTACTAAGCCCTCTCATCAACGTCAAGGTGTACCTGTTGGGAGGGTTATATTATGTAATTTTGTATTTTTAATATAACATATAATTTTTATTTTATATGAGGGATTATACCTATATCCATTTTAACAAAGTGAATAATAAGTGAATAAATTTACAAATTAAAATTAAATATAAATATTCACGAAAAATATAAAATATTCGAGTAAATCAAATTTATAATATTTTCGTAAATATCAAATTTTCCGTTCAACGCACGTGTCCAAATGGCAGTTTACGTCGACTGTTACGCCTCGTGTTATTTGGAGAGCTTATGTATATAAGTTCGAAAATATTCTAAACATATGGACTCGACGAAGGGGGAGGGTACAGGCATTAATACAGCATCGCATTGTGTATTCGATCAAGCAGAGATGCATCTCGATAGTGCGATCAGTAGGTATCTATTGTACGATATTTTCGAATCCCTACGAGGGGTGAAAATCATGTCGAAATGGCATTAATCAAATCAGCTGTTATGAAGCGTCGAGGAAATATACGGGAATGGTACAGCAATATAAAATGAGGAACGGACGTCGGGAAATTTATACATTTCGCATTGCTCGCGTGAATAAAAGACAAGAAATGAATTTTTATAAATCGAAAAGAAAACTTTAATCTACGTTAAAACGAAGCGAGATTGAATACGTCATATAGAATTTGAAATGAATATTAAAAATATCTGTTCTTCACATATCTGTCAAATTTTAATGTAACAATTTGTCTTTACACACAGAAAAATATTATTCTAAGTATTCTAAATATTATTGCTAAGTAAAATGATTACTCAGTTTACTTTACTTCTTTTAAGTAACAGTTATCTTTAACAAAGAATATTTTCTTAATAATAGTCTTAAAATAGACTTGTCACAAATTTTAGAAATACTCATTATCATATACTCAAAAAAAGTAAATATTTTCTTTCGAAGAATATTATAAAATTTTATCGAAGAAAAGTCAGATATGGTTAATTTAATGTAAGAAAATTTAATAGATCAGAAAAATTTAATGTATTTCTTTCAATTATATAATTTAATATTCTTGATTGAAATATTAAATTTATTAGGATTCAGAATATATTTTGAATAAATTTGATGCTTATGATGAACTTATGATAGATTTGCGGATATATGAAATTATGAAATACTTGAAACAAGTAATATTTACTTGTATATAGTATGTACTTTTCTGTGTGTACGTTTGATCAAATTTATTTTTGATCAATCTCTGTATTAAGAAATATTAGTTCGAATTGATAAGAATTGAAATTTTAAGTAAAATATTTATCCTTCGAAGGCTTTTGATGATGAATATTACAATTAATACATAGTCACAATTTTATATATTTTTTATAATATCCTCATCTTACCGGTGGTGTTTCGTCGCACCATAAGAACGGTGATCTTCGTGAAATGCGAGATCGCGATACAATGAAATCGCAAGAAAAAGACCTAGGGTGCTATTAGATGCATCATATAATGCAATGCCGAATCCAGACTTTACAACCCAGCATCTGCTATAGTCTCTCCCTCCCGGCAACGCAGTCAACGGATACATAAGTCACTGCACCCGGCGTCTGCAGACGTACATAATGTACTTTGCAGATACTAGCTCGGTAGTAGAAACGAGGCATGAAGGAAAGTACCTAGACGTGGAAGAAGATTGAGAGAGAAAGAATATTCTCTGTCGAGAGGATGACTGTACAATATCGAAGAGGACAATGAGCCTCTCGAGAGACTGCAACGTGACGAAACTTGACAGAAAGTCAGGCACGTTTCAGAAACGCGCGTTCTCTTCAAAATCACGTCCTGTCATTTGATTTAACTACATACCACGCGATTTTAAATAGCTCTTCAAATGGATGTTGATGTCTTATGAAAGATTTCTTCGCATAGATATTATGCTACTACTTTCAGACATAAATTGCAAATTTGCTATATTATCAATATCATTATTAATATCTAATGAAGATAGCGTATTTTCTCTTTGATATGTATATAAAATGTATAAATTGTTATCTGTTCCAAAATATTTTTTTCAAATTTTTTTTGCTTTTCTTCGGAAAGTTTTATACAAAGTTTTATAATATCAACGCGGGAAATTAAGTAAAAGTGATAAATAAAATAGGAAAAATATGTATGGGATGCGCAATCATTCTAAAAATATTCATTTATCTCGGATGACAGATAGGCAGAAAAGGAAAAGGATGAATCTGGATAAAAAGATTACTAACATAAGAGAAGCTGATAATATGGCTGATCAGGAGAGTAGAACGGCTCCCCCTCCCCCTCCTCTCCCGTTGCGGAAAGATTACGAAAGTCGGTAGTCTCGCGATAACGACGCTTCGCATCGGGGATCTTCTGGTGTGAAACGGTAAATGTGCGATGTTAATGATTACTCGGTTTATTATGTGAGCGCAATTTCGACGTCATCCATACGGAGAACAGAAAAAAATTTTATTAAAAAGGATTAATTTTAAATTTATGTTAAATAGTCTCGTTAAAGGCGATCTATTTATGTGATTGATAACTAGAGTATTTTCCTACACATGATATACATTTCGGGATCCCGTTACTAGCTCGTAAGTCGACCTCGCGCCCTCATTCGCGAACCGGTGAATTCGACAGACCGGAAAATTGAGGCTTTCCTTCGCGCGGTGGTCACCCTCGCTTCCGGCGTGCCACCTGTGACACGAGAGAGGGATCGTCGGACAAAAGAGAAAAAAATACGGAAATTCGACGGTGCATTTTTCGTACGCGCTCATAAGCGTCCACTTAGCGCTAAATGCGGATCCGTTTAGCATTGCTTCGCGTCCAAGTGATAAACCTTAGAAGCAGACAGTCAGATATGAAGTTAAATGCAATGCTAACTGGAGCTCCGTTGCTAAATGGACTGTCGGATGTTTTTTTTTATTTTTATTTTTTTAATTTTTAAATCGCATTTAATGTAAATTACAAATAAGAAAATTCTCTATTTAATAATGATAGATTAACGACTTAATTTTATCATAAAATCATAAAACGCGGTAATCATCATCATATCCATCACATGAAATGCATATGTTTTACTTACTACCGGATAAAAAATGCATAAAGACATGACGAGACGATGAGTCTGCTCGTGCAGAAATAATTCATGCGGATCCGTTTAGCATTGCTTCGCGTCCAAGTGATAAACCTTAGAAGCAGACAGTCAGATATGGAGTTAAATGCAATGCTAACTGGACTACGTTGCTAAATGGACTGTCGGATGTTTTTTTTTATTTTTATTTTTTTAATTTTTAAATCGCATTTAATGTAAATTACAAATAAGAAAATTCTCTATTTAATAATGATAGATTAACGACTTAATTTTATCATAAATAATATTTACGCGGTAATCATCATCATATCCATCACATGAAATGCATATGTTTTACTTACTACCGGATAAAAAATGCATAAAGACATGACGAGACGATGAGTCTGCTCGTGCAGAAATAATTCATATCGAGTAGCCGTTACAAAGTAGATACAATTTCCCAGAAATGGCAGCGAGTTATTCTTCGCGTGCAAAACTAAAACCATAATATAAAAGAACCACCTTTCTCGTGCGGCGCCACAATGGGGCGACTTTATCCGTTATGTGTCGTAGTGAAGGATACCATTCGCAAACACGACAACGAGTCTATCATTGAAGGATCTTGACACAATATACATATATATAATTCGCAATATTGCAAACCTTATATAACAATTATTCCGTTTTTATATTATTAAGTATGCTAGAATTTCAATCTCGTTAAAGCAAAACATCCTATATTAAAAAAGAAAATTAAAATTACAGTTTCTGCGACGTTGCTACTTAACAAAATAGTTGCAACATATAATAAATCTACGAAACATGAGGAATAAAAAGTAAAACGGTTTAAATCTTGAAATCCGTTTCAATATACAGAGTAACTATTTTCTCGGAACGGAACATTCTTGTTGAAAATCACATTCCAAGCATGAAACCGAGTAAATAAACTCAATGAGTGTTTGGTTTAGTCAAGAAGGCATTGATGACATATTTATATTGCATGTCATACCATGTGTTTTCAAGCCAAAAAATGTCAACCGGAAATAGATGTATTTTAAAATATTTGTATGAATGTGTTTATGTATGGATGCGCGTTAGTTTTCTTGTGTCAATGTTATTCGCGATCATATTATATCAGGTCTACCGGAAAGTTCTGTCCGTTTTTGGAATAAAACAAAATACAAATTTTTATTACCTTCAATAAACTTTATTAAATAATGTAATTGCCATTATTCGGAGAAGTATTGTCAGCAACTGGATAATTTAAATACAGCAGTCCAAGAAAAGAGGCCGGCGATGTTCAATAGGAAGAACATCATACTGCATCATGATAATGCCAGGCCACATGCTGCTTTGGATACTCGTCAAAAAATTGCAGAACTAGGCTGGAAAATTCTGTCGCATCCACCATATTCCCCGGACTTAGCACCCACCGACTATCACTTGTTTTTGTCCTTACAAAATTTTTTGAGGGGCAAAAAATTCAAAAATGAAGAAGATATCAAACAAGCACTGGTTCAATTTTTCGCATCAAAAGATAAAACATTTTTCGAAAAAGGGATATACAAATTGCCCTCACGCTGGCAAGAAATCATTAATAATAATGGCAATTACACTATTTAATAAAGTTTATTGACGGTAATAAAAATTTGTATTTTGTTTTATTCCAAAAACGGACAGAACTTTCCGGTAGACCTAATATATCAATATGGATTTGAGGTTTAAATCTCTTTATCGTCTTAACTTCAGCTTGCTCATTTTATAGCTTTATCGGCTGTTGTGATTTGTTTGTTACATAGAATATCTTTCAACAACCGCAATCTTCAACATTCTTAGGATTTTAATTACTAAGAATGTGATAAAAAATATAAATTTATGGAACAATGATAAACTGTACAATCGATTGCAACAAATGCTTATTATTAAACGCATCCTGCGAGACACAGTCACGGTGCGCGACCTTGCAATATCCGTTGCGTGAAATTTATTTATAGAAATTTGGGTGCGGGATCCCGGATGACAAGGGAAATACGCATACGTGAACGTGAAAGCGGTCAGGCGTTGCTATGCGCTTTTTAATAGAAGGAAATATATGTTCCACATCTTTAACTTCGATCACATTTATTAGCGTCAGCACGCTCAGTCTTTAAAAAAAAAAAGCGATGTTATTTCTAAAAATATGTTATTTGCAGCTTTTTTATCCCAGATCTTTAATTATCTTTTATTCACAAAAACTGGACGTTTCTTCTAAAAAACTGTAGTCTTAAATAATTTTTTTATACGCAGTCAGATACAGAAAATAATATTGAAAACTTATAAATGGAGTGAATGAATCATTCGCTGTCTGCATAGCAGATGTCAGGCGAGATTATCATAATAGATACATGTAACGCTTATTAATTATATTGATCGTTAGAGGAAAACGAAATCCGTAGGCCCCTCAACATCGTATGAGTAGGCGTTGCGCACGTGCGTGTACACACTTTACTGATGCGGTAGACGGCCGAGCCACGCGACTGCACTTGAAAACATTCGAGGTCCAAATATAGTAGCACATATGCACCGACGAGTTTATAGCGAGAGATTGATGCCTCAAATAATCGATGTACGGAATTAAGGGATTTAGAAGAGAGATCTTCAAGAAGCGAAGACCATTTCACTTAAATTAGTACCGAGATAACAGAGCGAATTAATATCTCGAAGCGTTGTAAATCATAACAGAATTTTTCGCGTCTCTCTTCGACTTGTTTTAAATAAAATTGTATAATTAATTGAAATTTAATAACCGCGAAGTATTTTATACTATTCTTGAATTACAGAAACTTTAAGTGTGATATACATATGTGTAAAAAATATTTTTAATTTTAAATCGACAATATGTCTGTATCTTTCTCTACAACTTATTAATTTAATCCACTCTTTAAAAGGGCAAATAATAATTTATAATTCTTACCCTTGTCGCTTCGCGATTCGTACTTAAAATAATAAATGATCGTTCATCTATAATAGCAGTTTGAAGCATGACGCTGCCCTGAGACAGCTGGCCTCGAAGTGTAGTAGAAGAGACAGAGCATCGCTACAAGTTATCGCCTTGAACGCATTCAAGTCTTAAGATTTCAAGACGCACAGGGGTGGCGTTACTCTAAAAATAATAATCTGTTGCGTTTTTTTTTCTGAGAGTGGAAGAGAGAGAGAGAGAGAGAGAGCGAGACAGAAAAAGAGTCTGAGCTCCAGAGAGGACTCCGGACAAACGTCTGGCGACAGCGACAACCGTGCATCGTCATCCGGTCGCTATCGTTTCTTTGTCCTGTCGAAATTGACCTTGATTTCACTGCATGCGCTCCTCATCGTTTTGAAATCGAACGATTACCTTGACTTTCAACTCTTTGACTTTAAAGCTCGGAGTCTAAAAAAAATGTCGTGTGTAGTAGTTAAATATATGTTCTTTATAACTAAACTCTATATTTATTTATTTCTTTTTCCAAAAGATGAATTCGTTATACTTATCACACTTTAAATACAGGATAAATACAGAAAATATAGCTGAGTAGAATAGAACTGCTATTAAAAACTACTATAAAACGATGATTTGTTTCTTTTAGTTATACTTCCTGTTTTCACTGACTGTTTTTTCTTTCTCCATAGAAAAATAAACCAAGAGGCAGCTGAAAGAAATATAGTTAATATAGTCACATCTCACAATACTTTAAATACGAAGATGTGGATATATTGATATATGATTAAAAAGAATCGATTTCTTGATATTTTGAACGCGTAACTATTTAATTTGTTTGATCGGTTTCAGGACGACGAAACGAAACCGACAGAGTCCACAGATGCGGAATCAGCCCCCGTGGTGACAAAGGAGAGCGAGCAGAATACCGCGGAAAAACCTACCACACCTGGCAAAGATTCTAAGGAGAAAGAAGGACGAAAAGGAATTCTGGATGCTATTCGAATACCTTTGGTATCGTCCGTTTTCTCCAAAAAGAAGAAAGTAAGTGTCCGTCGCGAAAAAATATCTTATATTTTATCAGAGAGTATTTTCATAAATCTTTAAAGAAAGATTTATTAAAATATTTGGAAGTTTAATTAGTTTTAGATAGGAACTCAATAATATCTAGAGAGAAAGAGAACCAATTATAAAGAATAAAAGAAAGTATAAAAGAAAAAAAAAGTTTATACATAAATTAGATAGAGATAAATATAGAGACGTGTAGTGTGTGTGTGTGTGTGTGTATGTGTGGTATTAATTATATATTATTAAAATAATAAGATATATTAAAATAATTAAAATTGTAAATTAAAATAAATATTGAAATAATTATCTCATCTATATGCTTCTCTAAGTTATTATAATTGTATTTTCCTTTACAAGGAAGCTGACGCTGAATTAGGACCGATTGGCGCCGCGGGATTAGCGAGCGTTGAGACTCTCGATGACGGTGCTGCCGATAAGAATACTATCGCCAACGAAGATGGTATGGAAACCGTACGTCTCGACGGAGAGGATGGAGCTGTCAGTGCCGAACCACCGAAGCATCCCCTGGTGGTTTGCATATCGACGCTCAGAAGGCACATGGTTTTGTCAGGTAAAAAAAAAGGATAGATAGATTTTATTGCAACATATATTCTCGACATATATTCAATATATTAATCGTATTACTTGAAATTGTGACGATAGTGGTGATCCTACTGATCCTGCTCAGCGTTATCATCATCGTTGGCATTGCCTGCGCCGGACCTAGGAGAATGATGCACACTCAGCCTTTGAAGGACGGCAAATACGTCGAGGCGGTGACATCGTGCGGATTTTTGCAGGGCATTTTGGAGGACGGCGCCTATGCGTTCCGCGGTATTCCCTACGCAATGCCGCCGGTCGGCAACCGTCGCTGGCAATCGCCCGAATCCTTGAGCCGTATCGAGCATTGCTGGAACGGCACTTATCTGGCGCACAACTCCTCCGAGAACTGCTGGCAGCGTGAGCCAGCAGGTCGTAGCACATACGGCGCGGAAGATTGCCTCTATCTCGATGTGTTTACTCCGGCAGTCCGCTACGGCTCTCCATTGCCCGTGGTTGTTATGATCGGCGCCGAGACATTGAGCGGTGGTTCACCCGGAGTAATGCAACCCTCAGCCAAGCTAGCGCGCGTTCGCGACATGGTGTTCGTGCGGCCAAACTTCCGGTAGGATATATTCCACGTATATTTTTCCATCAAAAAAATTTTTTTTTTTTTTTTTATGAAAATATTCTTAAGGATTTCACATCACAACATACATTTTAATAAAATAATATAGTTTTTAATAGTGTGAATTTTATTCGATTTAGTTCATAGTTAATACGAGCCTCAAGACGATTAAAAGAATACTTCTAATTAAATCACAAAGATGCTCATTTTTACATTTGTTAAATTTTTAGTTTGGGAGTTTTCGGATTCTTGGCAGCCGAGCCTCTCACCAGAGCCACTCATCCCCCGACCTCAGGTAACTACGGATTGTCGGATATCATAGCGGCACTTCAGTGGGTGCAATTGAATATCGAACATTTTGGCGGCAATAAAACGTCCGTCACTCTTTGGGGACATCGGGCAGGCGGCACTCTAGTGACGACGCTAATCGGCTCCCGCCGTGCCAAAAACCTCTTCTCGAAGATATGGATATCCAGCGGTAGCGCAATTTTTCCGGGCAAAGAATTAAACAGATCCGAAACTATGAGCAAAAACTTTCTTGAAACGATTCGATGTAGCGACGCCAATTGTTTAAGAAGCAAAAGCGCCGTGGAACTTATGGACGCCGTACCAGAGATGTGGTATATGGGTAATGTGAACTTGCCTGAAACAAGAGAAACCGAAATCTATAAGGATAAAAGACACGAGTGGCTCGTTCTGGACGGTACTATTCTTCAAGAACACGTCGGTCATATCCTGGTGCAGGACAAACATTTGGTAAAAGTAGTGATGGGTACTACCGCGCACTCTGGTACACCACCGCGATTTTTATCGCCGAACATTACCCTTAATGCAACACAAGTGGAGAAATACGTACGAGAATCCCTGCTCGGAACTTTGAGCTTGGCGGAGGAAGCTCTCAAGTAAGCGATCATAATATTATGATTAAAAATCGCGATTTAAAATCTCTGTTTATTTATTTAGAGCGATAAATATTTTAATTCTTCAATTTTTATAAAACAATAAATTGCGTCACAATTAAATCACGTTATATGTACTCTATCTTCCAGACGCTACAACGCCACATTGAAAGGACTGGTTACAATGATTTCCGACATTCGTGTAGTCTGTCCGTTGCTGACAGTTGCCAGGATGAGGACCGATATACCGTTTTACGTAGCCACTCAACCTCGCCGTGGATACTTGGCCGATCCCGATAGCGATGCTGCGGCCATTCTAGGGACTTATGCCGCTGTCACACCTGAAGAAAAGAGACATGTATCAGCTATGCAACAATTATTCAATCATTACGTGTGGCATGGCGAGGTCGCGCAAGCTGATCCATCGGGCGCGAAACGAGTCCTAGTTGTTGGTCAAGATACGCTGCTCGAACAAGATTATCCTAATTGCGATTTCTGGATAAAGAAAAATATAGTACCTTTGTACGGTCGAGTCGATTGAAAAGATTCTCATCGCTGTGTAGTCTCCGTGTTAAGATCTGAAAGCTTGTTTCCCGAATGTAAACGCGCGCATGTTGAATTTTCCGGGGACAAGATTCTCTCACGGCACAGATATGTACTTTGACTACTTAAATAGATCGATACGATAAGTGTTCTATGAGATTACGCGGATTAACGATTAAACTTAATGATCATGCCTTTGTGGTGCGACGTATAATAGTAGTACCTGTCGAAACATGACAATTAATTAATATAAAAGCTAAAATATAAAATAGCAATTAAAAAAAAAGAAATTTATATGTAGATATTTGTGTATGCCGACGTATGAATTCGTTCTCAGTGCTAAAGAAATAACGGTAATATTTTACAAAATGTTTAGCGATGAGAAATGAATATTGTTCGTTATATCCGTGATCCGAGATACGTGCGTTCGACCACAAGGCACGTGGATTATTATGTATGTGTATAAATGTGAATCAAATTGTAATATATTGAGTATAAGAACAGAGAAGAGTGTGACGAAGAAGACGTGCAGAGAAACTACAAACATGTAGCTTAAGAAAAGGGAAAAAGATTGATAATGACATATTATACAATGATATTCTTGCAAGATGTGTAAGACCAACAAATGGGTGCGAAAAGGTAGAATGGTAAAACAAGAAGTAGCATATACCTTCAGCCTTACAAGATGTTTGGATCAATTGTATTTTGAAGAAAACTTTCTGAAATTTGAATGGAGGACTGACACATTTTGATACAATCAAGAATTTAATCGAAAACTTTGCATGTAATAATAAAATGCAAAGTATCTTATTCTTTGTATGCCTCTTCGTATCCAACTCTCGTAGATAACATAAAATAACCTTGAAAAGTGTAACAATGTAAAGTTGTGAATGTAGATTATCGGCATATTATCGCAGGAACGACTTTGCATCTTTATGCATAATGGACCATGCTCTTTTGCGCATGCTATAAAAAATATTTTTAGGTCAGAAGTGTCTGTTTAGGAAGAAACATAGTACGGGGCACATATGCATTTTATCGCGTTTGTGGAAGCAAGCTTATCTCTAACCTTTTTTATTAACAGCTTTTTATACGAAATTTTTATTATGGATATTTTTTATATGCATAATACTTAGTTCGAGGAAAATATAGTTCCTTTGTATAACAAAGGACCTGCAGAGACTGAATGCATATAGAGTATTCAGCTATCCAGTTAAGAAATCCTCAAAGAGACTTTCTATCTTATTCAGACTGAAGCTGCCAAATTTGATATTTTTTATATCGTATATTATCTACTTGGATAATAAAGGTTTTTTACTATATAGAGAATATTTGGACCCAACGCATGCCTCATGTATGCGATCGATAATTTTTCTGCACGCCTCTCTTCCGTAAACGCGATTCATGTTCCAAAAATGACAAGTGATCTTGATAATTTTTTTTAATTAAAAGATCACTCATATACGATTATGTATTATGACTATATTACTCAATGTGTTATTAAGTCATTTAATTTATTTTCACACTAATATATGTGATAAAGTAGCATTTACTCAAAAAACCCCTGCATAAGTTGTTTTATTTTATATATAGATAGATTAGATCATATATAATTAATTAATATTTTGTATTTCATATTACACACATGCAAACAGAGAACAACAGTATCGGTGATAAACGCCCGTAATGACATATATACTGACTGAATCAATTCAAGTAACTCAGAATAAAGTTTCGAAAGAATATTGCTAGTATATTTTTATTTATACGTGGGTATAAGATAAATATATATATATTAAATAAAAATCTCCTAAATATATCTGGCAACGAAACCATATAATAACAAGCGTTGTATTCCGTAATAAAATAAAGAAAAAAAGAAAAAAAAATTTCTCAGAATATAGAATGTGCATAGAATTTTATAGATATTTTGGATATTTGAACCGCTTCTTGCTCTGCCCGTAATTCTTTGTACGCAATTGTACAGGATCTGTTATCTGTTCGAGCAAATAATTTATGTACTGTCAGATATACATTATGTATTCTCATAGGATGTGACATTATACGCGCTTCGCCCATGGCTAAATAGTATCTATGCGCAAAATTAATCTTGATGGCTTTATACTCTTGAATGTTAGCAAAATGAACTGAATTAAATTGTGTGCTCCATCTTTACAAAATCTTTATATAAATGCTCGTATATTTCATATTCTATATTCTTTTTATTGGCTTCATTCGCGGACAAACTACAAATGATATACGTAGACGTAGATCGTTAATATTTGCAAATCTAAATTCTTGATTTTCGATGTATTTTCTCGATTATTCTTTTCTCAATTTTTGAATATTTTCAATTTGAAATATCATATATAATGCACATTTTTCTCGTATGTTTTATTTCTTTAGTAATTTTTGAGAGGATGGCAGTCTGTCGCCGTAAGATAAACATACAATTATTCTTAAATGGACTTATCGCATTAATTACAATGTAAAATGATAGAATTCAATCATATATATATATATATATATGATTTTAATTCGTCATCGATACATAGCAGATTCGTCGATTTATTTGTATGCGGCAGTATTTTTATATATTGTGAATTAATTTTAAGTATAGAGCGCAAAGTTTTTATTTTTATGTATGTATTGTCAGGGCCTCGTACTATCGAGAAACATATATGTGGAAAAAATGTTATCAAGACTGATTTGAATCTTGTACGTATTTGCATTTTTGGAAAAAAACATCTATTTGAATATATAAGCCGCCGCATCGAGGCTATTTGCACATCATTGTATTAATGCAATGTGCATTTGATATTCTGATCGTATTTTTCTTCATATCAATCACGCTGTAATACAATTTTATACTGTATCCACGGTACCGTCAATAAAGTCATATATAAAACAGTATTTAATCATATTAAAATGTATAAAACACTACTATAACAAATCTAGAATAATTGGTCCTGTCTTAAATCTAAATCTTTATGATATTGGATTTAAATAAATGTAAAAAGATTAGTGTGTGTGTGTGTGTGTTCTTTGATCATAAATATATACACAAATATATATATAAATTTAATCATTATAAAACACTACTATAACAAATCTAGAATAATTGGTCCTGTCTTAAATCTAAATCTTTATGATATTGGATTTAAATAAATTAAATAAATTTAGTGTGTGTGTGTGTGTGTTCTTTGATCATAAATATATACACAAATATATATATATATA
>NW_021850207.1:546625-610776 GCF_003651465.1 Formica exsecta
TATATATATAATATGAAACATACTCAACTGAGATCAGTATTGAAATTCTCATCGCGCGCGCACAGTTCTTATCAATGTTATACAATTAATATAGAAAAGAAAGCATTTTTTGCAAAATTTTTATTTTAAAATGCTTTCAAATTACATATAACGCAGTGTACAAAGAACGGATATAAAATTTTTCATTATTTTGAAAAAAACGTTACTCTATGTAATATGAAAGATCGAAGTTACATGCGACTGATATAATATAAAACATGTAAAATTTATCAATCAGTATCATAAACATGTTCTACTTGCACGTCTTCGACCAAAGATATCAAACCAGGGGTACATATTTGATAATATATCAATTTTTTATATTTATAGGCAATCTAGATCTCAGCAAAGTGTAAAATAGAAGTAAATAACAGTGTGCATTGATATGATATGTTGTTTTGCTATTTCTTACAAAAAAGAATTTAATTCGTATAATCTTACTAAAATTATATATACCTATAGAAATATTTATAGAATCAAACTACTAACGTCTTATATCACATAAAAAATAATAATTTCAATTTTATTGCAGTGATTCAAACTCAATTCCCTCGAATCATCGCTTCTTTAATCTGTCATAATTGGTGGCTTTTACTAATAAATAATAAGTATTCCTATAAAAAAAAAACATGATAACTTATCCATATTTTTGAAACGGATCTGGAAAAACTTAACTTCTCTTTGATATGTTCTCTTTAATATGAAAGAAAACATGTATTTATGTTGTTAATACATAAACTTGAAACATCTTATAATAATTTTATTACTATGGCAGATTGCTTTTTTAAGCTTTTCTTTTGTCTTAAGCTTCTGTTACTATTATATTGTAGATCCTAGATGTTATTTAAACACAGATTTTTGTTCATATTATAATATCCTCTCTATTATTTTCTATATTAATAAAAATTGCTTATATATCGATGTTCTTATATGTCTATTGATAATGATTTCATATTATATAAAAAAATTTGATATCTTTCTATATATCTATTTTAATAAAATTGCATGTAATAAATTTCTTTATTATTGTCGCATTATTAAATTATCTATTTTAATAATCGCAAAGCGATTTTATATATATTTTTTTCACCTCTTTCTAAATATAATATATAATAATAATAATAAAATAGTAAAATCCACATATTTTATTCGTGCAAAAAAATATACATAGTATATTCTTCAGCAGAAAACATAAAAGTGGAACTTTTGCCGAAAATTATCGACATCATAGAGAGAAAGTCGTTTACGATTATATTACAATATGATATATAAATATTGAAATACTCAATAAATAAAATTATAGTTTGGCAATAATTAAATGATCAATAAAGATTAAACATGTAAGCTGTGATATTGATTTATTTAATAATATAAGGATTTAAATTAATAAATTTCGATATTTCTTCAAGAGTCTCATAATTTAACAACAAAAATATAATGATATTAGAAATAAATATATAGTTATCGTCTGATAAAATCTTAATTCTTTTGGCTAATTATGTATATTGTCAACATTGTCCTACCTAATTTTGTAATAACAGAACAATTTTTACAATAAAAAAACAAAATCAAAAGTTTTTAACGCGATATTTTTTTATGATTGAACAATTATAACGTACAGTACACGTACGTTACACGTATTTTATATTCTAAATTTAGAAATATCTAATCAGAGTAGTTCCAAGCTTTATTTTTGCAAAATTTCTTTACAGAGAAGCATCAGTAGTATCATGTTCAAAGATTTATTAATTAAATCCGTTCATTCTCGAAAAATGCATAAGAATATTTTGTGCTTAAGTAAACTTTTTAAAGCACGGTATGAAATCATATAATTATAATATTATGATAATAAGAACTTGCTATTAGATATTAAAGAGATATGTATAAAATTAGGGAGATACAAAATTATGCTACATATTTTTATAAGTAGCATATATATCTTAAATACTTATATATATATATATTATTTAAAAGTCTATGTAAATTAGTGTTGTGGTGTTTTATGTTTCTGCATTATTAATAAATACTTCTGAATATGTGTTCTTATAAATTGATTTATGTGATTTAAATATATATGAAATATATAAGAAAAATTCGAAAGAGCATCACTTTATCTTAATTCGTTCTACTTTAAGATCAATAACGCACTTAGCATGGACGCTAACCTTATTAAAATATGTTATTTATATATGACGATATATAAATAACAAAGGCGTGATTAATAAGAATATATTAGTTGCCTATAAACTATTCGGAAACAATTATTTCATATCTCATAACAAGACATAGAGAGTTTGTAAAATATCGTATTCTTAATAAATTGTGCATAAATTATATTTATAGCAGGAGGTAACGTAATTCGCGAAAACTCATTTCCTTCATGTATTCCTATAATATAGAGAATATCTCTCTTTTTCTCTATTATTTTATATACAAATATTAATCGCCTGTTATGTTTGGTACAAACAAATTACTTTCGAGACGCGCAGAGACAAAATTCTCTCGTCTCCTATCACTTGATATATACAGCAATATTAAATTATGCAAATATTATAAAATGATTTCTACAGAATTTATAACATTATTGTATCGTTTTTCCGTTATCACAGATTGTTTTGGTGATAGGCCTATTTGCGATATCACATATTCGATGGAGGCCTATAGTGGACTAGAACATTTTAGCAGAAAACAAAGTTCTGTGTTAAAATGTTTAAACTGCCATCACGTTTCCAGCGTCGGAAACAGTCTTGTTAATACAAAATAGGCCACGTCATAGTTATTCCAATACCCCGTATGGGCTGTTACTGTGTATAAATAATTCCTTCCTAAACCGACCGCACGTAGTACATAATCCAATCGTTGCGCTAATTCTAATGAAACAAAAAGAAAATATCTGTAAATGAATTTTATTATTTACAGAGAAAGTATTACGCTGTTAAATTGTAATCGCGACACATACGTACCTTGACCTGGACGGATCGGTGGATTTGAATCTGTTGGCGAAGACGGACCTTCCTTAACAGCCCATCCGCCTCGCACTAAATCCCAAAGACTCCAACCCTTCTCTGTATTACGATTAGGTGTGTCCACTGGACTATCATCTTTATCATCACCTTCTATTAATACATTCAATTATATTTTATTATTATTATTTAAATAGTCAAAAGTTTGTGATATATTCAGATCTTTTCAATTTTTGTGTGAAGCAGATTAAATGCTAAGACATTTTTTTATCATTTGTGCTAATTATTTTCATTCAATTACACAATTTAAATTTAATGATTATTATAATAATTGTGTGCGTGTACAATAATAACAATTATATATATATATATATAATAGATAGTAATAAAAATATAAAGAATGAAACACCTGTAGGCGATAGAGTTGGATCCACATTGTTCAATGACGAAGGCGATTGTGGGGGCATTTGCTGTCCATCGATTCCACCATACGGTGGTATGAGAACTGGTTCAACTTTACTGTAACCTCTTTCCAAAAGTGGTTCCATTCGATAAGCTACTGGATCGGACCAATGAAATATATTGTAAAATCTCTTACATAAACCTTGCGGCATCATGTCTAATCTATTGGATGGAGCACGTGTACGCAACGCTAGGAATACAGACAACGGCGAACCCAAACAAAATAAATTCTCGATCTGTGAACAAGAAAATGTGATTTTTTCAGTGTTTTTTTAAATATAATTCTTATAATAACTAAATTTACTTAGTAATTTATTTATTAATTATGTATTGCTTAGAGAATTGTAACAACTTACAGGAAATTGTAAACCTTGCAATAAAACTTCTTGTGCCTGTGGGGATGGAAGTCGCGTGTCATGTCCCATCCAGCCTGTAACTATGTCATACACAATTACACATCCTAGGGAATGTGCCAAAATTGAAACCTTTCCTTGCCAACCAGGATGCCGACTTGCAAACATAAAGTATAATCTATTTAGCTCCTTCTGCAAGCCAGTTCGAACCTCAGCACCATATAATGGACTTGTGTAATATAAAATATCCATCGCTGATGTATTTAGCAAGTGACGTATGCTTAATACACTATAGGGTGTAATTGCTTCCACTATATCTGAGAAAAGGGATACATTCAATAAATTATTTATTTTTATCGCGTTGTAAAATCTTTGTTTTACCTCCGTCTAATTTTAACGATGATCGCCATTCAACTGCAAAAAATTCAACTCTGTGTTTGGAATTTGGAAAATATTTTTGCTTAAGCCAATCCACGCAATCCCGAAAACTGTTATTTCAATCATATTTAAAGATTTATTATAATATAAAAATATTGTATTAAATGAGATTCATAAAAGGAATTGTTATTCTTATACCATGTAGTGTTACGTATAATTTTTCCCGTATCACGCTTCTGTCCTATTCCATGAACAACAAATACTAGATGGTCAATATCCCGCGGCTTATCTTCTATATTTGCAAGAGTTTTATAACCCCTCTTTAATCGATAGCCTGTTGCTGTAATTTTAAAATTAAAAAAAGATGTAAATATGTTCGTATAATATGTATAATAATACAGATAGTCTTTATTTTTTTTTATCTTCAATTTTATATTTACTTTTAGCAAAACCTAATTTTGATGTAACGCTGCGCATCAATTTAGTAGGTGTATATTCACTGTATAGTGTCACATCATTAATTGAATGCCAGTCGACATGAAATTCAGAGAACTGTTCGGTATGTAATACTAAAAAGACATTACAAAAAGAAAAGCTTTAGTATCGATATCCAATGCATGTTATACAAGTTTAAGAAACTCAAGAGAATAAAACTGAATGAAAAGAATACCTTTACAGGACTGAGGAGCATTTGTATAACAATTTGAGATACTTTGATTGTTTTTTCTTTCTTTTTGGAATAATTTAAGATGGACTTCTTCTATCACTTTGGAATGTTCTGTTTCTAATGGTATCCAGCTTCCATCGTAATACCATGTACTCCTCATAATTTCCCATTCTTCACCTTTCATTAAAAAATATACACAATATATTACATTTGTATAAATTCAAATTAAATACATGTATGTCGTATTTTATGCGAGATTAAAGTTTTTACTTTTATAAAACTGAGCATTTTCTTTCTACTTTTATTAATTTTGTTAAAAAAAGAGCAAGAATTCAAGTTTCCAACTTTTGCACAAAAATTTAGTATATTAATTAACTAATAGATTTAACAAAAAATTTTGTATAAAACTTTAGAGAGAAAATTTGAAAAAAACATGACATAAATTTATTCACACAGTAATGAGACTAATAAACCCTATATTATATACATTGTAAAAAAACATATATAAATAATATATATTCTGTTAAATGATCTCACAATGGACTTTTTTTACAGCATGATAGAATCTATGGCCCCTATTATATTTATTTCGCACATGTTTTGCGAGTCATAATAGGCACACAGTCAATAAGAATTGGCTATAATAACCCCAAGGACAAACTAATCTCTGCAGTACAGATATACTGCACACAAACAAGAAAATATACAGAAATCTAGACAGGCGTAGAATCGTTATTGAGACATTCATATGTATTCGCGCCAACTGTATTGACTCATATTAACATTGATTGAACCAATAATTGTACTCGATAAGTGTACAATGGCATAAAGTACAAATTGAGAGCAATAATAGCAATATGAGATAATAAAAATAAATAAAAAGTAATTTATAATACTCACCTGGCCAGTATATTGAAACACATTTCATATTATCAATTTCAACATCGTACATGCCTCCTCTAACAACAATTTTTTCAGCAGGTGGCAAACCGTTTATATCATCATTATTTTCTCTAATTAAACTTTGACGTTCTTGATAAAGTTTCTCGATTCTTATGCTGTCATATCCACCAAATTCATTCCATCTTTTGTCAACACCATCTTTATAAAACCAACGTATTTCTTCAGCAGTCAAAGGTTCTGCATAAGTAACTTCATTTACAATTTCTACATTGTCCTTTGGACTTTCCTCTATGATTGCTTTGTCATCGCCTTTGTGGAATAGAAATAAAATCATTTCATTACATTTCACATTATCCTTATAATTACAGTATAATATTAATAGTAATAAATATTTCTTACTTAATGCACTTTTATTTTAATTATTTATACAGAATATTGATCATCTTTATATATAATAGAAGTACAAAGACATTAGATAATTTGCATCTTTTAAATTACAAAAAATTTAATCTTAATATGCTTTTAAAAAAACATTTATAAATATAAAAAAAATTTTTTCATTAATTTTTCGAATTTTTAAACATTTACACATTTATGGATTCTCTATTTTCTGATCTAATATTTGTAAGCTGTTTTAAGAAAAGATGCGTGTGCCGATGTTATGCCCGATAAATTCAAATAAATAAAACTTAACTTAAAAAATTTAATTTTATATCAAAACACAAATAAATTAAAAGTATGTATGTATTTTAAGTGGCGAGGAATAAATTTGTCCCGTATGCTTTATCATATACACTTTATCACGTACATTTTATACAGTATTCTGTTTGTGTTTTCAAAGATTTTCTAGTTCAAACATTCCATAGACGCACTCAAGTATATTCGCGATAAGCGATAACAGCCTAACGTTGCCTAACATTGTATTGTCACTTATTTATTTCTGAACACTGAGTGATAACATCGCTCTCTAATATACAATTATTATACGACAAAATTACAGCAATATGAGTATAACAATATATATATGTTTATTTTATTATATATTATATTATATTCGTCTCATACATACCTTCGCAAGGATCTTGTTCCATAGGAATCTCGCTGAACGGATCGATATCTCTTATATTGCCAGACATTTCAACGTTGACAAGGTGTTAACTGACAATAAGTGTAATCACAAGTATACACGCTCGGATTCGAGTTCAACAGACGGCGATATAATAATTGGTCGTCGCGCGTGGGCGTAGAATCACCGCACTGACGCACAGAAGTGTCGCAAGTTCTTATAGCGGAGCTGTCACTGTCGCTACGAGCACATAGCACGCGCGTGACAGATAATGTATAATAAATACTACACGAGCGTATATAGAGCATATAGCGAGATGAAGACACGTCTCGATTAATCTTTGCTTCCTTTGTAAATTACAGTCCAAGTGTCCGGTGGACACACGAATGTCCTCGAATGAATCTCGTTTTCGCGAGAATGTACTAGAGTGGTATCGAAAGCGACACTATCTCTCCGGACACAAGACCTTGACGGGATCGCCTTCCCTCCACGATTATCTAAAAGGAAAAAAAGAGAAAAAAAAAACGTTTCACTGCGATATGATATTGTATTCAATCGTCTATATTCAACACACACATCGTGGTCCTTTGCTCACTTTATGTAACGCGTTTTCGACCGTACTTGACAGTACCTAATACGCGCTCCCGCGACCAGCTGACGATGCACCAATGAAAGTCGACGCGGTGCGTATTGTCGGACGGCGCACGCTATGACGTATAGCGATGTATACATGTGTATACTCGTCCCTATATGCATTACAGATTACAGAATGGTGTGCGCACGCGCTTTAAACAAATGGCGTGGGTAGAGGGAAGATAATTTCGAATGATATTTTGCATGTATGCTTACACTATTAATTGATCCGACGAATTATTTCGCAATTCGATCTACAAAATAAAATTTGAAAAATGTAACTTTATATGTATATCCATATTCATACATATATTTGTGTTTAATAGCTATATTATATGACTAAATAAAAACGTCTATATACATATTAGTATATCATAACGTCATCATTATGTCAATGTGGCATTAAATATTTTTTATAAGTTTCTCAAATGGGAAGCGATATACATATTAATCTTCACAAAATCGGACTACCGTTAACATTTAAATATAGTATTAAATATAAGAATATTTAATACTATATTAAAATATTTGATGTTACGATTATGCAAGACATTTAATACAAAATGAAGAAAAAAAGATACTTGTCATTTAACCTTGGAGAAATGTGCGGCACGTGTCAAGCGTTAATAGCTGTCGAATGTATCGCTCACAATCAGCTGATTATCGAATTACTTTCTGCTCATACTGATTAGTCATCGTACTCTTAGATACATAATATGACTCGTTCCTGTCGAAAGGTGGATCTCTCATCTATACACAAAATGTATATCTAATAAATATCAATATTTGTTAAAAGGCATTTACTATAATGTCTAATATATATTTATCATATTTTCCACGCATTTAATAAGCAGTGCATGCGCGCATAGCGTGCAATATCGATGACGTCGTCCTTGAATAATCGTCACGCAGCATTTCGCGCGTTTTTATTTCTGTGGCGAATTATATTATTTCAGATCCGTGTAGCTAATCGCGTACGTTTACTTCGAATTATCGCGCACGCAATTATTCACGCAGACACACACATTTTAATTTTAACGTTAACAATAAGTCACTTAACGCATGCATTTCGAAGTATAACACATATACTAGGAGAATTTGGATAATTCGATCCTTCCTTTGAAGAAAAGCACGAAGATTTTCTATCGAAGCGAAAATTATTCCATCTGATCCCTGCACATGTCCCACGCTTTCTATTGCGTTGTCGTTTTGTGTATTTAATAATGTTGTCAAATATTTCGCCATATATTGGATCTGTGCCCAGTTTTCACAACGTCGAATTTTATTCTAATTTTAAATTCTAATTTTCTATCTCTTAGTTTAGCTAAAAGTAGCTTAGTTTATAGTCATCGCGCTCTGTATACATTTTATAACTCATCATCGGTTACAATCTAAAAAGCGTAAGATAAGGAGGCTGATTATCTTACACGATTATCTCACGGATGACTCTTTATCGTTACAAAAATAATGATACTGGAAATAAATAATAAATAAAAATGTAAAAAAAAGAATGATTTAGTTCATCTTTTCACCGATTCTGAGAAATCTTCAAATTTAATTCTGAAAATTTCCGTATCTCTGAAATGTAAAGATTCCTGTACGCATATAACGCACGTTATATTAGGTACTATCAAAATGCATGTAATTAAGAAGCAGAATCTTTATCGCAATCCGACATAAATACCGGAAAAGTAATTACAAAATTTGCTAGCGGAACTAAATATCATTGCAATAATGCAATCTCGTTAGAGAACTAATTTGAAGTTACCGATTTAATATTGAAAATATATACAATATATATCGAATTGGAAATTCGCGCTAAACATATCTATCTATCTCGATATTTTTGTAGGAAAAATCCTGCTTCAAATTGATCGAAAAGAATCCGTAATAATTCGTAGCCAATAAATATTTCTGAATCATCTTGCGCGTTTCTCTCGCAATTTATCATCTGTAGAATTTACCATTTGTAGAATACATTATAATTTCCATTTTTATAGAATTTATCATCTGCAGTAAAATTGACTTACTGCTTCTTATTCCAGCCGCGATAGGGCGTTATTATAGAGGGTGAAATCGCAAACTATCACAAGTTTATGATACTTGTCAACGCGCATCCACGTGTGATTTTATTGGTTAGATAAAGGTGGATTTTTTGAATATATAATATTATATGTGTATATATATATCATATTTTTCGATTATGGAAATAATAAAAGGTAATTACCTTCGTAATTAGACGCATACACGGATAATACAATGAACTCTTTGTACATGATATATGCATTGTAGGAGATTGACATCTTTCCAAATGACAAGATAACACGGTGTCTTCATACTTTGTGTCATATATTCTACGAAATAAAAAAAATCAATTTTTGTACGATTTAAAACAATCACGAAAGTATAAGAAGTAGAATAATGGATCTGCATAATCGTTATTTAAGTATCTCGACATTGGACATCTCTGTTTTACGAACTGCAGCAAATGACTGTAAATCTGTGAATGACACATTCGTTTTGCATCATCGTTTCATACAATTTTACAATGATGAGATGACTAGAGAACAGTTGGATATAAATAAACTTGAGATCTGTCGAATGCTATTGTGTCACGAGTATCAATCTGCATTTAACGCCATCGAGAGTTGCGATAATAAGAGATATGTAATACCCACGGATGCAGAGAATATTTGCTTTTCTAATATAGGAGCAATTTTTCCCCCGCATTATCTGCGAAGCATCTCGGAAATTTTAGTCTTACACGACATAATCGCTCTGCAAATGATACTGTATTGTGATACCGAATTAATCAAACAACATTTACAAAATTTTCTCAAATCGAGCGATGCTTATTTCGCAAACAGCAGTAGTAGAATTATGTACATGAAGTTACTGGAATATTTTTTAGAATTTCTATGTTTGTATCAATTCCTTCATAATGATGACAGTAGCATTAAAGAAGAGAAATTAAAAGAACTTAGTTTTATATATTTGAAAGTTATGAAATCATGGATGAAGATAAAAGAAGAGGATTCTGAATGGAGATCGTTTGCTTCAATACTTCCTGTGTTAGCTAAAACTTTTGCTCCTGAATGTATCCTATTTCCACTGTGGGATTATATTTTGAATGAAACAAGCGACTTGAAAGAATCTCTCATTGTTCTGAATATTATGGCAGATACATGTTTTACATCGTCCTGTTCGATGGATCTCACTTATATACATTGTGATATCTATACCAAAAACGCATTTTGGTTCATAATATTAAAGGGACTACGATCACCCTTGCAACAATACCGCAAACAAGCTTTATATTTAATGAGGAAAGCAATCGATTCTCTGAATGGAAATTTTGTACTAAAGTTTGTAGACTCGAAATTCACAAAAGCTCAGATTACTCCATTTATTTGTAGTAAGTCTAATGATAAAACTTCATCGATAGAGTGCATTAAACAGAAATTTTTCTTGGTGTATGAAGCGTTAGAAGAAAAACAATACCACTTAGTAGTACCAGCTTTAACTCATATAACTAGTTTAATAAAAGCAAACAAGGAGCACGAATTCTGCAATGACTGCTTTGATATTGTATGGTTGCAATGCATTCTTGAAAAAGTTTTACATCATGAAAATAATAATATTGTAAAATGGGGAGTATTGCAAATTTGTAAGTTAGATGGGACTACATTTAACGAGGAGTTTTTAGAATTATTTGTTAATGTTTTCAATAATACTTTTCTCTACGAATATCAACCTAATGAGGAATGCCCAGAAATTGTGAAAGCACTCTCGATATTCTTTAAATGCACGGAAGAAAATAATTTACTTAATAATTTTCTTATGGAAGTTAGCAAAGTAGCTTGGGGTCCTGTAGCAATATTTTATATAATACACACATTACGAACAGTTTATAAGGAGATACAACATAATTGGAAAGATAGTGAATTGAATGCCGTTAAATCTTTAGTGGAAACAAACTTGACTATGCACTCTCATATATTACGTACTGCATCTCAAATTGAACTTTTAAGAGCAATCTCCGATTATGTGCAAAAGATAGACGATCCGATATTACTCGCTAATACTTTAGCTGCGTTTCCTTCCGAAGAAGGTCTTAAAAGAGGAACCGCTCCTTGGAACATTGTTACAACATGGTTGAGAAAAATATTAACGAAAGAAGACGCCATAATTTTTGTGGAAGATACTTGCTCGAAATATTCGTACGAAGATATCAGTCCTGAAATAAACCTTAGAACGTTTGCGTTGTTAATATATCTATTACATGACGCGAATCTTATACTATCGAGTAAAACATGTCGCGTCGAAAAAGCATTAAACAATTGGCTGTGTATGTTAAATGGTATTAATATGAGACCTTATGCCGATATCCGCTCGAGTATCGATGCGATAGAATTTATATCGCATTTATTAAATCTCTCCATGACGGAATCTTTCAACAGTGTGACCGACTTGATATTATTATATGTACACACCACTTTTAAATTTCTAATTAAAAATGTGAGAAAAATGGCCACAGAACTAACGTACGAAGATTATACGAGATACATAGCCATTGTGTCTTCGCATATCGTTAACGCAACTTTGTTTATGCCGAAGAAAGATGTAAACAATTATGCGGAAAATCTGCAAAACGAAAGCATACGTTTATTAAGAAATACGCAATATCAAAATATGCAATATTTGTATGGATTACACATTTTGCATCTTTCCCAGAACGTTTTAGTTCTGCCGCTTGCGACAACTTTTTATACGGAATATTTGTTAAACGTGCAACCGATTTCAGTAAATGTTAATAACGACAATGCGGCAAATTTAAGAGGAAAAATTGCATCGGAATATTATTTACTTCTTTCGAAACTCATGCGCCAATATCTTGTAAATTCTCCGATGCATTCGTGGATTTCCACTGCCGCATTACTGTCTAATCTATTAAAATTTCTCGAGTTAGGGGGAACAGAAATCATTTCTGAGATAGCATCGATATTGATCATAATGATTGATAATAAAGTTATAAATCATACGAGTGATAGAGAAACTTTGGAATATATTTTTAAATCATGCTGGAGATGTACTCTCGTTAATAAAAAGAACAACGTGTTCTGGACAGCAATGCAGAACCTTACGGGAATTATTATTAATAATAATTTTTTTATCTTGCCTAATGCTACAAACTTTATAACAGAAGTAAGTTGTTGGAAATCTATAATCCGAAAAACATATATCGGGACTTTTATAATATATCGATTGCTTTTATCATCTATCTTACTTTGCAGTTTGTTGATCAATTAATAGAAGAAGGAGAAAGTACGCCGAAATTTAAGAGGATATTACTTTCTAAAATGAAGCAATTAAATGAATGTAATTTGCTGCAATTAGAAAAACCGTTATTGAGTTGTCTTCTTCATGGCTCTGTACTTCGGCGTGACAAAAGAATTGAAAATTATGCTCATTTATTTATTATCAAGCACTTGGGCCAATATTATCCAAAGCATATCTTGGCATTGTAAGCAAATCCGTTTATCAATATAAATATTTTTAATTTTTTTAATATGATTATCAAAATTAATTTATAAAATAATTTGTTAATCGGTGTTCTTATAATAGAGATCATAATAATGATGCTGCAGTTAGAGCAGAGGCGACTGTACTGTTACATAAGATAATTAATCATCTGGAATTAAATTATGCAGCGGTAATTGTGCCACTTATACTCGAGATATTAGAAAAATACAAAAACAAAAGATACTTTAATGACTCTTATTTACATAAATTAAAACACCGACTAATGCAAATTTTATTGATATTAGAACCGGTTTTGACCGAGGTAAGTGAACCAAGTGCTTATTATCAATTAAATTTTAGCTCTTCATTTCAATTATAGAAGAAATTAATAGATAATTGCTTTATAGGAACTCGTTGCTCTACTACAGGAAAAATTATGTGATTTAATTCTTTCTGAAAGCAACCAACATAGTGTGAGATTGATGCAAGAATGGTTGATGATACAAATCTTTAAGAAACATATTAACTTGCATAATAAGCTATGGAAATTTTTCTCAAAGGTAATCTAAATGAATTTTGTAATCTTATAAAGAGGTTTCTCTTTTAATGTCTATTTGCTCTTATATATTTTTAGAGTATAGTATATATATGTTTTTAGAGTATAGAAGAGCGACCAGGATGTACAATTTCTGTAGCTAGTATTATCTATCATATCGCGCAACTTCTTTCAAATGATACTCAGAAAAATTTTATTCACACAGCTCTACCATACATAGCACAATGTTGTTTGGGTCAGCAATTTAATGTGCGTCTTTATAACCAGGCAAGTAAAAAATTAATTGTTATGTAATGCTTGTATCTGTATGTATATTTTGATTTCATTCATTTCAATTTTTTCAATGTAGTTTATTTTTACACAATTATACGAATTAATGAAAAAAGCAAATGATGATGATAGTATATCAAAATACAAAGGCATTTATCAGGCAGCTGTGGCTAATTTACAACAAAGCAGTTTGACAAAGAATTCGACTAAAATACAGGATGATTTTTACTTTTCAAGTTTTCATCCGATCAATGATTACAGTTTGCAGGTATATACTATACATTCGCTTAAAAAAAAAAAAAGAGGTTATTTTATAAGTCAATGACATTTAACATATTAATTTTTATGATCTTTATAGACAATTTACTATGAATTACCACGGTTGACTAATATAAGTTCTGATGAATGGATCAGTCCAGACATATTCAAAGCCTTCATGTTTGAACATAATGATAATCATTCTCTACAACTTTATAACATTGATTTATTTCTGTCTGAGACTAAAACTTCTATATATCTCACAAAATCTCTTGCAGGTAAATTTAAAAAATGAAATAAAGTAAAAATATATAATTTATAAAATATATATAAAATAATTGTATTATAGGTGATACCGAATCATTAGCCAACAGTGTTGAAACCTATTTGGAAGGTTTGCATGATATTCAGAAAAAGATTGATCCATCCAAGTCTATAACTCCATTGTACAGTGATATTTTTGAATCAATGAAAGAATCCATACATCAACAAGACTTACAGTTACATGAAGAAGGTCTGATAGTTGTAGCATCTTTTATCAGTCGACCACCAAATTTGGGTGGAATTGCTAGGACATGTGAAATATTTGGAGTCAAGACATTAGTTATTGCAAATTTGGATTGTATAAAGGATAAAGAGTTTCAATGCCTTAGTGTATCAGCCGAAAAATGGATAAATATGCTACAGGTATTTAAACAGCTTGAAATTCTGCAAATTGCTTTAAATTCATATTTTTAAAAATTGGAGACCATAATTTTCCATAGTTTTGCAATACAATTCCTTTTTTTAAATATATCAAAAATAGCTTGAAAAATTTCGTTTATGAAATTTTTATCAGCTTTACATGAATGTTTCTAAAAAATATATTGTTTTAAAATTTTTAGGTGAAACCGCAAGAGTTACAGAAGTACTTGTTCGAGAAGAAAAACGCGGGATGGTCTCTAATCGGTGTTGAACAAACAGCCAATAGTATAAATCTGCTACAGACAAAATTCGAGAGAAAGACTATTCTCGTTTTAGGGTAATTAAATCTTGACTTGCAATGCATTATACTTTGTATAACCAATATAATTAGGAATATACATTTTATAGGAACGAGAAGGATGGTATACCTGCCAATTTCATACCTCTTTTCGACATGTGTGTAGAAATACCTCAAGTAGGTGTGATACGATCATTAAATGTTCATGTTACTGCTGCAATTTGTATATGGCAGTATGCAAGCCAACACACATTAAAACAATAAATCTCCCAAGTTTGAAGGTGCAAGATAATAATATGAGATAAACAAATTTTTAGGAAAAAAAATCTTTACCATAACACGATCGTAACGCTTATTTAAAAAGAAAGTATACGCGATTTATATTTTTGTATATTTATGAACAAGTCTAATTGATACAGAATTATCTATATAGAGATTAAATATATGGCATACTTATACTTCGTATCCAACAAAATGTCGTTTTCCAATACACTCTCCAACAAAGAACCAACAATATATTTCGGCAGCCACCAAGGTGTTTATGACAGCCTCACGTACGGTGACTTCACGATAGCGACCCGTCTTCGCAGACTGAATCAACTTCGAAAAGCCACTTCGAATCGCAGGAATGTCCTTTAATGAAGGTGGCGTTAATTCTACTCTGGCATATTGCTGCCATACATGCAGCACAGGCCTTGCATGAGTCACACCAACTGCAATTGATACAAATACAATTTTATTTAATTTCTAATTAAAAATGAAAATTGTATACCCATGTGTGTAGCAAATAAATATTTGATTAAAATTTTTTACTATTAATTTAGGACATTATTATATAATTAACAGATATTCTAAATTAATTTTCTCAATCGGCCTTCCAAGATTCAATATTTCATGTTTCACAGACGGTTTTATCAAAGGCAAGTTTTGATACTTGTCTATAGTTATACTATATAAAGGTCAATATAACCTCCACAGAGTATAAAATTTAAATTATCAGAAAGAGTACGAGAACTCATAGGCACGAAATATTTGACAAAAATACCAACAAATTTTTGTTTTTAGAAATTTTTTTATGCATATAATTATGTCATGAAAAAGAATTAGTAAACATTATATAATAATCTGTATGTAATATTTTTAGAGTATAGTATATATATGTTTTTAGAGTATAGAAGAGCGACCAGGATGTACAATTTCTGTAGCTAGTATTATCTATCATATCGCGCAACTTCTTTCAAATGATACTCAGAAAAATTTTATTCACACAGCTCTACCATACATAGCACAATGTTGTTTGGGTCAGCAATTTAATGTGCGTCTTTATAACCAGGCAAGTAAAAAATTAATTGTTATGTAATGCTTGTATCTGTATGTATATTTTGATTTCATTCATTTCAATTTTTTCAATGTAGTTTATTTTTACACAATTATACGAATTAATGAAAAAAGCAAATGATGATGATAGTATATCAAAATACAAAGGCATTTATCAGGCAGCTGTGGCTAATTTACAACAAAGCAGTTTGACAAAGAATTCGACTAAAATACAGGATGATTTTTACTTTTCAAGTTTTCATCCGATCAATGATTACAGTTTGCAGGTATATACTATACATTCGCTTAAAAAAAAAAGAGGTTATTTTATAAGTCAATGACATTTAACATATTAATTTTTATGATCTTTATAGACAATTTACTATGAATTACCACGGTTGACTAATATAAGTTCTGATGAATGGATCAGTCCAGACATATTCAAAGCCTTCATGTTTGAACATAATGATAATCATTCTCTACAACTTTATAACATTGATTTATTTCTGTCTGAGACTAAAACTTCTATATATCTCACAAAATCTCTTGCAGGTAAATTTAAAAAATGAAATAAAGTAAAAATATATAATTTATAAAATATATAGGGAAACACCCAATAGAATACTTAAAAAAAATTGCTCATACGTTTTACCAATTCGGTGGTTTTTGTAACAAGACTTGCCATCGCCTCTGCCTGTTCTATCAACTTTTCAGGAAGGAAGGAGAGGCTGCAAAAATGGACCTTTCTCGTCAGAGTTGTCGATAGCAGCAAGAACTTCCTCACATATCACATATCACGATATAATCACAATGAACTATACATTTGCCTTCTCCGTCTACAATATAAAGAGAATAATAAGTTAGAGAGAGATACTGAATCACTAAACGGAGTTGGTTAATGCATGGGTCAAAAAATACAAGATTGTTAAGTGTAATTTAAAATATTGCAAGAAGTTGACCAATGATCCGATGAATGACGATTGTAAACGATAGTTAAAGAGCAGGGTTCTATAAAATCTTTGGACACCATGTTGGCAACATTGTAAAAAGTGTTTTGTGTTCAAACCGGTGATCGCAGGACGCTCGACAAAATTGTGGGGAAAACAGAGTAAAATCAAGTCAAACGTCAAGTCGCAACTTCTTACATAGGTTACTTAGTGATATTTTTTATTTATATCTGTGCTCTTTTTAAATAATGCTTATTAAATTTATTGTACATACACTCTACTCAGCAAAATAATTAAAAGCACGATAATTCTGCTTGTAATCTATCTGAGAAACTAGCTAATCCAAAGTAATTTTCAAAAACACAAATATATTAATATCGTGCAAATTTATCTATTTTTCACTACCTCTTACATACCAATACATATTAATTATACAAATAATGATTACATATATATATAATGTCACATATATTGTTAATAATCTTAACGATTTTTCTGTTCATACCAGGTTATGTTACGTTTGTAGGATATCGAGTATGATTATTTTATTACAGTTTTACGAACTAATTTTTCTAAGAGAGATGTATTTAAGGTTGCTTATACATTTTTTTTTTTTTTTAAGGAGCAAGAAAAGATGGCACAGAGATTTCCTGTACCAAATACAGGTAGTAATGGACCGCCTCCTCAACGATATCCACCATCATCAGTACCACCAAACTTGCGCCAGTACTCTGGGCCAAATTTTCCAGTAAGCATATCTTTTAACTCTGATATAATGAATAGTATATAAAAAGGGCTACATAATTAACTTATACACTATATAATTTATGAATGTAATAAAGTTAATTAGTTACAATGTTTAATGATTATAATCTTGTAAGAATATATATATTGCATGAAATGCCAGCACATGCAAATTATTTTTGTCGTAGATGCAGCAGAGATCTGGATTTACTCCACCGCCACAAATGGGTAATGCAGGACCTGGTCCTGGAGGGATAATGAGACCAAGCCAGCCTTACACAAATATGCGTCAAGGTCCAATGCCCACACCACCTGTTGGAAAAAGAACTGCAGATCAACGTATTCCTATGTCACAACAAAAACCGTAAGTCAAGAGAACAGTTATTAAAAGAAATTTACAAAAAAATTTGCTTTTTCTATTTATCTCTATCTTGCAATGTATTCATGTAAATTTTGTATTTCTATATTAATCGGAGCATATTTTAACAATTAAATGCTTTTCTTTTTTATTTGCTTTTTCTTTTCGCATGTTATAACTTCTTTTTATTCTTTTTATGTATAAAAAATTAAAAACATTGCTTTTTATATTTATAATATTTATAATAAAATTCTAATAATGTCTTATTTCAACTAAGTTTTATCAGGAATGACCCAACTGCAATGCAAGGCTTACAAAATTATTTATAATTTCTGTATCTATGATTTTCGAATAAACTCATTTAGGTGTTTTTGGAACAGTGATTTTTCACATTCCACATCAAAGAAAAAGAAGAAATTGGCAGACAAAATATTGCGTCAGAAAGTACGTGATTTGGTGCCAGAGTCGCAAGCATATATGGATTTACTCGCGTTTGAGAGAAAATTGGATGCAACTATAATGCGGAAACGTCTCGATATTCAAGAGGCTTTGAAACGACCAATGAAGCAGAAACGAAAACTGCGCATTTTTATTTCAAATACGTTTTATCCTGCTAAAGAGGCGGGTGAAGGAGAAGAAGGATCCGTAGCATCCTGGGAACTTAGAGTTGAAGGACGTCTTTTAGATGATACTAAAAATGATCCTAATAAGGTATATAATGTATTATAAAACAACCATAATACTGATATTTTAATAGCTCGCCCTTCTTTTCCGTTATATATCATCTAATATATTTAAGTATATGTTATTAATTATACAATGATAACTTTTTGCAACTTTTCCAGGTTAAACGCAAATTTTCATCTTTCTTCAAAAGTTTAGTGATAGAATTAGATAAAGATCTATATGGTCCTGACAATCATTTAGTCGAGTGGCATCGTACGTTAACTACCCAAGAAACTGACGGATTTCAAGTTAAAAGACCCGGTGATAAGAATGTTCGTTGCACAATTCTTCTTCTTCTCGATTATCAGCCATTGCAGGTATTCTCTTTTTACATAAGATTAAACATTATCACAGTTATATAACTCAATTCCATTATTAATTCTAAACTGTGTATTCTAATTGTGTATTCCAGTTTAAATTGGACCCAAGATTAGCGCGACTATTAGGCGTACACACGCAAACACGACCTGTAATTATATCCGCGCTCTGGCAATATATAAAAACGCACAAGCTACAAGACAGTCACGAGAGAGAATTTATTAATTGCGATAAATATCTGGAACAGATATTTGCCTGCCCGCGAATGAAATTTGCCGAAATACCACAACGACTGAATCCATTATTGCATCCGCCCGATCCTATTGTAATAAATCATGTCATAAGCGTAGAAGGTAAATAAAATATTTTTACATCTAATCTGAACGTTATTACAATAGAAATGAATTCGCAAATTAGTAAGTGTCTATATTGTAGCTATATCACAAATTAAAATTGATTATAAGTATTTGATGTGGATGATATTTATATTTTTCAGGCACAGAAACAAAGCAGACTGCATGTTATGATATTGATGTGGAGGTTGACGATACTCTAAAGACGCAAATGAATAACTTTTTATTGTCAACCGCAAGTCAACAAGAAATTCAGAGTCTGGATAACAAAATTCATGAAACCGTCGAGACAATTAATCAATTGAAAACCAATCGCGAATTCTTTTTGAGTTTTGCCAAAGATCCACAACAATTTATCAACAAGTGGATCATCTCCCAAACTAGAGATTTAAAAACCATGACAGATGTTGTTGGCAATCCAGAAGAAGAACGAAGAGCTGAATTTTATTATCAACCATGGGCACAGGAAGCTGTGTGTCGATACTTTTACACAAAAGTACAGCAAAAACGGGCAGAATTAGAGCAAGCACTGGGTATCAGAAACTCTTAAAACTATCGAAACTATATATTCGATTATTTTATCACATAAAATTATACAAGATATTCGTAAGTGTTTGCCATGTAACTATTGCAACATTCAGTACTATTATAACTAAAAATTTTTAAACATATATTTGTAATATTAAAATATAGATTATACAAATAAAATTACATTTATTACACGAAACAAATAAATTTTATGCTTGTATGAAAATAAAGATATAACAAATAATTATTTTCTTTTATGTATTATTTTCTTTTACGTACCAGTTATATCACAAATCTCGATCTAATATTTTGCGAAAGATGAACTTTGAACTCTGATGAAAGAACATGTAATTAGCAAACAACTGCAGTACTTTAGGCAATATTCCTTTTTGAGATCTCTTTATATCATAATATTAATATTATCTCATGATAGTTTCGACAGTTCATTTTTATCTTTGCAGCATCAACATATATGAAATAATTAGATTAGAAGCTCAGTCTTCACGATAATTTATTTCTTCTTATCGAAATGCAGTATTTTTTATATAAATAAGGACAATTATATATATATATATATATACACATATATATGTATCATTTTCCATACCGTTGTACGAATTTATTATATCTCTCTAGTAAATACGTGAACTCTTTCACTGAGATACTAACATACAGCGGCAACATTCTGAAAAAGAAAAATTTAATGGTTAGTTTAAGAAAAAAATAAAAAATTTGGACTTTGAAAATATTTGGAAGATTTTTTATACGATGATAACTTATAATCTTACAAAAATTCTGTTGTTCTCGTGTGCCATGGTAGAAGACCATGCGTGGAACAAGTGTAACCATATATTAAAGCGAGATCAGGATTAGGCATCCCTTTCATATCTAACTTCTCAGAGATTAGTTGATCCGTAATGTCTTCTGGATCAAGATTTCCCGAAGATACGGCTTTTGTC
Organism: Formica exsecta; assembly: GCF_003651465.1. Taxonomy (NCBI): domain Eukaryota; kingdom Metazoa; phylum Arthropoda; class Insecta; order Hymenoptera; family Formicidae; genus Formica; species Formica exsecta. Next base: position 567,929 of record NW_021850207.1, read on the forward strand.
AATGATTGTACTAATGTTACTATTTTCCCTTTACCATCTATATCAGATAGTAATAATACATTTATTTTCGATCTGTTGCCTGTAATTAGAACATAAGAAAGTAGTTAGTAATGATTTCCTTAAAAAAAAAAAAAAAAAAAAAAAAAAAAAAGATCATTATTTACTTTATGGTCTTAATGACATAGAAGTTTGTGGAACTTAATAATTTACAGTTCCAGAGAGAAATATATCATACTTGTTTAAATATTATATTTCATCCATGCATATGATTATATAACATAATATATAGTGTACAGTTTCTGATACCAGCATGCAACTGTGCACATGATTTAAGAACTGCAGATATAATCATTGTAGTCATTATTTATTTTGCAATAATGAATCAATTTGTGTTTCAAACTTTACTCCTCAATTAAAGATAAGCAATCAATTGACAAATAAAACTAATAAAATAAAAAGATTGGTTGCCTATCTTTGGCTAAAGAGGAATATAATAGGAGAATATAAAAAAGAATATATTGTAAATATTTTACACAGCATGTGCATAACAATTGTATTAGCTTTATTATTATTACTTGTATTTGTTCTAAAAAAAATCAAAACCAAGAGTTACTATTTTAAGTTTCTTAGAAATAATTAGAGAATCATCAATATATAAACAAGCATAAATAAATAGACAAAAACTGTATATTATACCAGTTATTCCATTTTGACTAGGTGGTTTTGTATGTGAATTCCAAATAATATGATCTATTAGATCAGGCCGCTTTTTCGCAAATTCTTCTTTAAGATTTGCTTCATTTTTCTTCAAGAAACCTGAAAAATAATATAAATTGCATAAATTTAAATTTATATAGGAATTATTCAGTCTTAAATAAACAAAACTTATGGTTTCTCATAAAAAATAATTAATACTCATGTATATTAAAATTTGCTTAGTTATTTCATGTAAATTGATTTTTTTATCTATAATTAAACAGTTACATTTGCATAAATTATATTTCTCATTAAAATATATTTAAACTTTATTTATATTCTTTACAATTTAACATTACACATCCACCTTTTGTATTTTTATATAGTATATTCTAATTTTATATTGTGATAACTTTACTTAATTTTTTGCATGAAAGTATAACAAATACATGTTTTAGAGATAAGCTCAACATATATTAAAAATATATGGCTCATATATAATATATCGTATAATATGAAATTATATAATAGAATATAAATTTTTAAATATATTTAAAGATTATTGCAATATATATATGTACTAAGGTATACTTTAATACTTTATAAAGTACTTGCAAATATATATTTTTATGTGCATTAGAAAGTTTCATGCATAAGGAAATTCAGTGTCACAGTCCATATATATTATACGAATGACTTAACAAAAACATTTATCATATGTACATTGTTATCAATAATTATACTTTTTTTTATCAACTGCATAAAAAAGAAAAAACAATAGTTAATATTAAAAACAGCAATCTAAAAATTTAAAAACTTATTCAACGAAAATAGATTAATATGTATGATGCAATAAAAAGCAATAATCCAGTAAGGAAATTAATTTCTATGATAATTTAACTACTTATTAATATAGCAATAAATTGATTGGCGCACTGAAAAATAATAGATGTACAGTATGTATGAAATATAAATGTATGAAATAAAATTACTAAGAACAAGTACAATATTATATAACTCACATCAGATAACTAAACTGTACTTTTTTTTGCAAAATGCAATATTTTGTTACATCTAATAAAATTCTGTTTTCTTGACTGATTATAATTGATTATAATCTCATTAATTTATATTATAAAAATATATTTATAGAAATATTGTTATAAATAATATAATAAGAGAATCACATTTTCTATAACTTTACAGTTGCACACACAATCAAGTTCCATAGAGCTTGTAATAATAAAATGTATGAGACAATGCAATTCAATACAAAACTCGCAACACAATAGGTACTTTAACAATTCCAAGATATTGCATTCAATGGCAAAAACCTTCAGAGTATGCTAATGTTTAATGATTGTTTTGAGATTATAACGTTCATCGTATGGGACAAATACATCGACCTTCGACACAAGCGCAAACATACACATATACATAGAATATAAGAGATAATCTTTTTTTCGCGACAATTTTCACATACAGAGAAATATATATAAATTGATACCAAATCGTTTCTTTACCATTACGGTCAAAGAAGCTGATGTAAGGTATATTAAGTGTAATGCACCATCCAATTATACGCACACAGTCTAGGACCGACTCGTCGCACAGTCCTAGCACGATCACCAAGTGCCTGGGTATCTTGGTTTTCGCGCGCATACGCAGGAGCACGTCGAGCTCCGTTGTCGCGCACCAGAGATCCGTACACTTGCGGTAAGCCGCGATAAAGGCGTAGCGAACAGCAACATACACATTACATAGAAAATGCGCGAGGTTTAACAGCGTATGTAGTAGCTTGTGCATACTGTCGGCGCGCGATCGCGCGTTTATACAGCATAATCACGTATGAGAACGCGAGTGAAACGGCTCCTTTTTTAAACTGCCCGGTATGTCACGAGACGACTCGTGCACACTTCTTGCCCACCATCGATACGTGCACAGTAGTCCGTAGACGAGAACCGCGTAAAGTATGTACATATACCTCCCGGACACCTCCCAATACTTCCTCACGTGTACACCGCACACGCGATGGGGTTATGTCTCAGCTTATGGCGCATGCCTGGCCGCCATCGTGGCGGCTCGCGGCGATCGAAGCGCCGCCACTGACATTTATCGGCGAAGCGATACAACTACTCTCGAGATACCGAGCTGACGTCAGTATAGAAACTTACGCTATGGGTGCGTTCCGTTTCACGCATTGAGTGCATAGATCGCATGGAAATCTATAATATATGTTACGTGAACTATAGATTTCCAGGCGATCTATGCGTGAAACGGAACGCACCCTATATAAGCGCAGTGACATTGGACATGAGAAATAATGGGCGCGTTCAGCAGAGAAAACCGCTCAGTAGCAATCGAATGTGATTGGCTCTTACTTTTAGAACCAACAAATCAACGTCGAGTGTTGACAAGACAATGGCCGCGTTCAGCAGAGAAAGCGCTCAGTTATCGTCTTGTCAACACTCGACGTTGATTCGTTGGTTCTAAAAGTAAGAACCAATCACATTCGATTGCTACTAAGCGGTTTTCTCTGCTGAACGCGGCCAATAGCTATCGACAGTTACATTTTATCAACACGCGCAGCCTCTGGGGCAGAGAAAGCGCTCAGTTATCGTCTTGTCAACACTCGACGTTGATTCGTTGGTTCTAAAAGTAAGAACCAATCACATTCGATTGCTACTAAGCGGTTTTCTCTGCTGACGCGGCCATTAAACTGAGCGCTTTCTCTGCTGAACGCGCCTAATGACGAGAGATATGTTCATATGCGATAATTATAAATATAAGAAAGAATAGATATTTTTAGTAAAGATCACAAATATTTGTTTAAGCGAAATAAAAGGAAGCGTAATATTACGTTGTCCCGATAGGCACGAAATCTTCCAAAAGAAAAAGAAAGAAGAAAAACTAATTGTAAATATGTTTATGTTTATATGATAGAATCCCGCTATATCCAGCTATATCCCGCTATTGCTGGAGTTCCCGCTATTTTAGAATCTACAATAGATTAACTGTCAACTGAAATTTACGCATTTACCACAATGACAGTGCATAGCATTAGAGTGAGAAAGCTAGTGAAAGACGGACTTGGCGCGTGGCAAATATTTTTCATGATTTCGCGCATGTGTCATTAAATTAGAATGAGAAATTCCAGATTCTAAAGGGGGAGATTTTAGAATGGCGGGGGGAAAAGAGAACTCAATCTAGTTGTGGAATAGCGTGGTTCTCTAATATAAAATAAACAGTTGCAAATAATCCCACATTGTATGTCATTTTGCTGGTGCATATTATGACAAACAAGTAATTATTGTACTCCCATAAAACTTTTTTTTTCTAGTTCTTATAAAAAAAAAAAAAAATCGTTTTCTTCGGATAATATATACATCTTTAGAAACACATCGAGATAGGTGGATTCTTTAATTGGATTTGTCAATCTTAACTGAATGTAAGTTTATAAAGTCGTTTCTTAAACAACATAATTGGGTTATATTTAATTTAGGTTAGTTTGATAAACGTATGTTGTTAAACAATATTAAATTTATCTTACTAGAACATAGTTGTGTAATTTTATAAAAGCTGTACTAAATGAAATCTATCAATTTTTACTTTTATCAAAGCTAGATAACAAATCTTTGGAAAAATGATTCTTATATATACAAAACTTAACTTAGTGGAAAGTATACAAGTTATACATAAAACTTTTCTTATATATTCTAGGACAATGGTAACAGGACCTACTGAACATGGAATACAAGCTGATGTTATATTTGTCATTGAAGGAACAGCTGTTAATGGCGCGTACCTCAATGATCTTAAAACTAATTATCTTATTCCTACATTAGAGTAAGTGTATTATATTGTAAATATAATATATGTTTTATTTGTTTAATGTGTGTATAAATGTAAAAATATCGCAATTGTTAATTTTATATTACATATATAGTGTAAAGAGATATCTTTTTATTAATTTATTCTCATATTTCTATGCACAGATATTTTAGTCAAGGTGGCATAGAAGATAGAGAATATGTCTCTGAGGTACAGTATAATTATATTTCGAATATTATTTTTAAATTAAGTTATGATTCATCTTAACAATTGATATTTGTATAACAGAATAGTACAACATTGTATGGAATAGTTGTTTATCATGCCGCTGATTGCTTACCATCACCTTGTACAGAGACTTTTGGACCTTATTCAAATCCTCAGAGGTTATTGGTGGTCTTGGATAAACTCGAGTGAGTACAGAACACATAATTAACCTTTTGCAATAAAATTGCATGCAAAATTAGGAAGAATACATTATATATCATATTCTTCAAATTAGATTTTCTATTGATTTTCTATTGATTAATATACTTTAATAATTAATAACATTCTATTTTCTAGAATGGTTGGTGGAAAAGGAGAATCTTATGCAAACATAGGTGAAGGCCTTGCAACGGGATTACAATGTTTTGAAGATTTGCAACTAAGACGAGAGCCAAACACTGCATCACAAAAACATTGTATCTTGATATGTAATTCACCTCCATATCAAACTATGATTCAAGAATCTTACAAGTTTGCAGGTCATACTGTTGAACAATTAGCTGCTATCTATCAAGAGGTGAGAAATATAAGAATTACATCAAGCGTAAGTGTAATATGCTTAAAGAGTGCATCTTATATATATTTGCATTTATGTGTATAATTTTTCAGAGAAATATTAACATATCTATATTATCACCGAGGAAGATTCCCGCATTATACAAGTTATTTGAAAAGGCTGGAGGTGATTTACAATCATCGCAAACGAAAAATTATGCCAAAGATCCGCGGCATTTGGTGCTGTTGCGAAATTACAACTTAAAGGAAAGACCCGTTAGTCCGCAAATGGGCGGTAATGTCCACAATACAACTAACGTGACACAAATCCCTCTAAGCCCATTGCAAAGTAATGACAGTCCGAACACTAATCAAGTACAGCAGAATATCGCTCCGCCGAATCAGCAGCAAACTCCCTTCAGGAATCAAACGCCTCAGAATATTACGGTCCATCAGACCGTACCGTCGAGTATGGCGGCGCCAATGAACGCACGGCCGTCTTATAACCCGCAGATAGCTGCGCCACCGAATTATCATCCGCCGGGAGTGAACATAGGACCCACGAGAGCCAGATGGATGCGACCACCATTCATAGCGCCAGGGGCTACCGGGCCTGCAAATACGCAAGGCAGCGCGCTAATAGCGCAATTAACGCAGCCACCTTCGTCGTTAGGGCTTAATGTAGCCGCATTTGGTCAAAGATTAGATGGTAAGAGCGCATTGACAATGACATCTTACCTTTTATTTTCCCATAATAATTCGAGCTGTATAATATTTATTTTAGTAGCTGGCAATAATGTTATGGCTAATCAACAACAGCAGCAACAGCAGCAACAGCAGCAGCAGCAGCAGCAGCAACTCACACAGCAACAACAACAACTGCGATTGACGATGCAGTTACAGCAGCAAAATGCTCAACAAGCCACCATGTCCATGGCCCAACCGACTCACAGCCAACCGGGATCGCAACTCACTGTGTCTTGCATTAGCCAATCAGTGCCCACTCAAGTGTCACAGACTGTGACAGCTTCGCAACAGGCACCAGTCTCAGTGTCTTCCATTACGCAACAAATTACTCATTCTCAAACACAAGTATAACGATATAGCATTAGTATTATATTTAATTATAGGATGTTTCACATTTTAATCTATAAATGCTTACCTTATATACAAGATCTGCATCTGTTAAAAATGTGCTTAATTTAATACATATATCAGTTTCATTGTGATCTTATAGGGCACTGTGTCTACTGGTACTGTACAAGGTCAACAACTCGTACCACGCGAACGTCAAAACATCTGGCAAGGCATCGTGGAATGGATCGAAAAGGCCAAAAATCCTACGGATGCGCAAAAGCAAACGAGACATGTTCCATGTCAAGTCTCAGCTAATGCAAAGGATGGAGAACCAGAATTGTAAATTATTGTTTCTCGCTATCTTAATGGAGATAGTGTTTTTTTTTTTTTATTCTTACTTTGCACAATCTTTATCTTTCAGGAAAGCTGATACATGGCCGCCAAAATTGATAATGCAATTGATGCCGAAACAATTGATAGGAAATATTGGTGGTTCTTATTTAAAGAATTCTAAATCCGTTCTTTTCCATCCGACGCCATGTGAAGCATTGGAATCTTTGACGAAAATGATGAGCGCTGGATTTGTAAGTATATTCATTATATATATAATACGATATATTCTTACCTTTAAAAAAAAATAATTTTAAAATTCGGGATACCTTTCCAGGCAGGTTGTGTCCACTTCACCTCCGCTCCGTCGAGCCCGGCTTGTGAAATAAAAGTACTTATACTTTTGTACACTGCAGAGAAAAAAACATATTTAGGTTTTATCCCGAACGATCAAACGGCTTTTGTAGACCGTCTTCGCAAAGTGATACAACAACAGAAAAAAATCGTTTTCTTCGGATAATATATACATCTTTAGAAACACATCGAGATAGGTGGATTCTTTAATTGGATTTGTCAATCTTAACTGAATGTAAGTTTATAAAGTCGTTTCTTAAACAACATAATTGGGTTATATTTAATTTAGGTTAGTTTGATAAACGTATGTTGTTAAACAATATTAAATTTATCTTACTAGAACATAGTTGTGTAATTTTATAAAAGCTGTACTAAATGAAATCTATCAATTTTTACTTTTATCAAAGCTAGATAACAAATCTTTGGAAAAATGATTCTTATATATACAAAACTTAACTTAGTGGAAAGTATACAAGTTATACATAAAACTTTTCTTATATATTCTAGGACAATGGTAACAGGACCTACTGAACATGGAATACAAGCTGATGTTATATTTGTCATTGAAGGAACAGCTGTTAATGGCGCGTACCTCAATGATCTTAAAACTAATTATCTTATTCCTACATTAGAGTAAGTGTATTATATTGTAAATATAATATATGTTTTATTTGTTTAATGTGTGTATAAATGTAAAAATATCGCAATTGTTAATTTTATATTACATATATAGTGTAAAGAGATATCTTTTTATTAATTTATTCTCATATTTCTATGCACAGATATTTTAGTCAAGGTGGCATAGAAGATAGAGAATATGTCTCTGAGGTACAGTATAATTATATTTCGAATATTATTTTTAAATTAAGTTATGATTCATCTTAACAATTGATATTTGTATAACAGAATAGTACAACATTGTATGGAATAGTTGTTTATCATGCCGCTGATTGCTTACCATCACCTTGTACAGAGACTTTTGGACCTTATTCAAATCCTCAGAGGTTATTGGTGGTCTTGGATAAACTCGAGTGAGTACAGAACACATAATTAACCTTTTGCAATAAAATTGCATGCAAAATTAGGAAGAATACATTATATATCATATTCTTCAAATTAGATTTTCTATTGATTTTCTATTGATTAATATACTTTAATAATTAATAACATTCTATTTTCTAGAATGGTTGGTGGAAAAGGAGAATCTTATGCAAACATAGGTGAAGGCCTTGCAACGGGATTACAATGTTTTGAAGATTTGCAACTAAGACGAGAGCCAAACACTGCATCACAAAAACATTGTATCTTGATATGTAATTCACCTCCATATCAAACTATGATTCAAGAATCTTACAAGTTTGCAGGTCATACTGTTGAACAATTAGCTGCTATCTATCAAGAGGTGAGAAATATAAGAATTACATCAAGCGTAAGTGTAATATGCTTAAAGAGTGCATCTTATATATATTTGCATTTATGTGTATAATTTTTCAGAGAAATATTAACATATCTATATTATCACCGAGGAAGATTCCCGCATTATACAAGTTATTTGAAAAGGCTGGAGGTGATTTACAATCATCGCAAACGAAAAATTATGCCAAAGATCCGCGGCATTTGGTGCTGTTGCGAAATTACAACTTAAAGGAAAGACCCGTTAGTCCGCAAATGGGCGGTAATGTCCACAATACAACTAACGTGACACAAATCCCTCTAAGCCCATTGCAAAGTAATGACAGTCCGAACACTAATCAAGTACAGCAGAATATCGCTCCGCCGAATCAGCAGCAAACTCCCTTCAGGAATCAAACGCCTCAGAATATTACGGTCCATCAGACCGTACCGTCGAGTATGGCGGCGCCAATGAACGCACGGCCGTCTTATAACCCGCAGATAGCTGCGCCACCGAATTATCATCCGCCGGGAGTGAACATAGGACCCACGAGAGCCAGATGGATGCGACCACCATTCATAGCGCCAGGGGCTACCGGGCCTGCAAATACGCAAGGCAGCGCGCTAATAGCGCAATTAACGCAGCCACCTTCGTCGTTAGGGCTTAATGTAGCCGCATTTGGTCAAAGATTAGATGGTAAGAGCGCATTGACAATGACATCTTACCTTTTATTTTCCCATAATAATTCGAGCTGTATAATATTTATTTTAGTAGCTGGCAATAATGTTATGGCTAATCAACAACAGCAGCAACAGCAGCAACAGCAGCAGCAGCAGCAGCAGCAACTCACACAGCAACAACAACAACTGCGATTGACGATGCAGTTACAGCAGCAAAATGCTCAACAAGCCACCATGTCCATGGCCCAACCGACTCACAGCCAACCGGGATCGCAACTCACTGTGTCTTGCATTAGCCAATCAGTGCCCACTCAAGTGTCACAGACTGTGACAGCTTCGCAACAGGCACCAGTCTCAGTGTCTTCCATTACGCAACAAATTACTCATTCTCAAACACAAGTATAACGATATAGCATTAGTATTATATTTAATTATAGGATGTTTCACATTTTAATCTATAAATGCTTACCTTATATACAAGATCTGCATCTGTTAAAAATGTGCTTAATTTAATACATATATCAGTTTCATTGTGATCTTATAGGGCACTGTGTCTACTGGTACTGTACAAGGTCAACAACTCGTACCACGCGAACGTCAAAACATCTGGCAAGGCATCGTGGAATGGATCGAAAAGGCCAAAAATCCTACGGATGCGCAAAAGCAAACGAGACATGTTCCATGTCAAGTCTCAGCTAATGCAAAGGATGGAGAACCAGAATTGTAAATTATTGTTTCTCGCTATCTTAATGGAGATAGGGTTTTTTTTTTTTATTCTTACTTTGCACAATCTTTATCTTTCAGGAAAGCTGATACATGGCCGCCAAAATTGATAATGCAATTGATGCCGAAACAATTGATAGGAAATATTGGTGGTTCTTATTTAAAGAATTCTAAATCCGTTCTTTTCCATCCGACGCCATGTGAAGCATTGGAATCTTTGACGAAAATGATGAGCGCTGGATTTGTAAGTATATTCATTATATATATAATACGATATATTCTTACCTTTAAAAAAAAATAATTTTAAAATTCGGGATACCTTTCCAGGCAGGTTGTGTCCACTTCACCTCCGCTCCGTCGAGCCCGGCTTGTGAAATAAAAGTACTTATACTTTTGTACACTGCAGAGAAAAAAACATATTTAGGTTTTATCCCGAACGATCAAACGGCTTTTGTAGACCGTCTTCGCAAAGTGATACAACAACAGAAAACGTCTCACGCTTCTATGAGACAAGGACAAGTGAGTATAATGAAAAGTGCGAATTGATTTTACATATGAATTAACAAAACGAAAAATATTGAAGAGTATTTGTACGATTTCATTAGGCTAATCCTGGACAGGGAAATACGATTCCTGCACCCATGCCTACCACAGGTACACAAGGTGGTATTCTTATGTCCCAAACGAATACTATGGCAATGGGCGGTGGCCAAATAACGCAGAACGTTGTGTCTAGTAACGCTCCTCCGCAAACCTTAACTTCAACCAGTGGTCCACAAACTCAAATGAATATGCAGGTAACGCTAGTATGTTTTTCTAAGAAACAGAATGATTTATCAATAGACATTCATTAAAATATTCATTATATATTTATAGAATAGCGGGATAAGTGGTCCACAAGCAAATACTGGTGCTGGTGGTATGATAGGACAACAACGACCTCCATTTGATGATATAGAGATGGCTAGGCATCAAAATTTATTGAAAATTCAACATCTAAGACAAACGTTAGAGGCTGCACAACAGCAAGAAGCGCAGTATAAATCTCAATTAGAAGTAAATGTAAGTATAGAGTTTTAAAAAAATAGAAACAGCTTTTTAAAAGTTTTGAAAACTATCTCATGGTTATGTACATATATATCATAATTGTGTAGATTCAACAAAATCTAGAAGTGGCCCAACAACAAGAAATGCAATATAAACAACAACTTGAGGTAAGTTATTTTTGACTACCTCATCTAAAGATATACATATTTTTAGTAAAAAATACATATATGTGATAATATAAAAATAATTATTATTACAGGCACAACAGGCACAGAGAGGCCTGAATCAAGCAGCTATGTCCAACCAACAGGCAAACGCTCAAAGATTGATGCGTCCTGTCTCCACTAACAATCTTGGTCTTAGACATTTATTACAACAGGTGAGAATCCCTGATGAAAGTTTCCTAAAAAAACTAAATTTTATTTACTTTAGTTCTTATATCAAAAATGTGCTTATTTTTTTAATATCTTTTACAGTATATATTATATATAATAATTAATGTTTTGCAGCCACAACCTCAGTACAGGCAAGTGTTTGGAGTGCAACAACAAATGGTAGGTCCAAGGGGACAAATAGCGGCAAGACCAATGGCACCTGGTAATACACAAAATCAGCAGTTTGAGGATGTACCGAATTACGACTTTCTTGGTTGAGCATTGTGGATAAGTGTTTCTCATTTTTTTTTTCTCTTTAAATTATCAATTTTATCAATATTTAAAAAAATGTACGAGTATCGCGATTTTAATATTTCGTACATTTATAAGAATATGTACAATTGTACATAGAAATCTATAAAGTAATATACAAAAATATATACATGCATGAAATAGGCATACGAGTATTAGAATATTTGGAACATTGGGATGGAATTCCTTGAATCTGGATTGTTGCATGTAACGATAACCTATATGGATAATTATGTACTTATTTTAATTGCAATCTTTATTAAATGATCTATGTTTCGTACATTAACATAATATCAGGACGAGGAAGATGATATATATTATCTTTTTTAAGAGGGGAAAGACAAAAAAAGCATACAGTCGTAGAAATGTAATATCTATGATAATTTTTTGTTGTATATAAATATAGAAATTTGGAAGAAAAATTAATTAATTGAAAAGAGTAATTATATAAATTCGAAAAATTTCAATTTATCTCTGACATAATTTAATTGAATTCTTCTTTTAATAAGTACTATGAACAAAGATTTTTTTTTTTTTATAATGGAGGAATTAAAAGTTCTTAAGCCCATAACCCTTGTCATACTATTGCAATTTCTTAAATTTAACGCTACACAAGGGAGAAGTCCCTATATATAAACATATAGCCTACTTATGTACAAAATATTTTACACATGTTTAAACATATATAATCTCTCAATTTGAGCATTTTGCCTCAATATAATGATTTTACTAAAAAATCACATTGCTTGTATCACCTGCTGCTGATTCGATAATGTTAGCAAAGAGTTTAGTCTAATAGTTATAAATAATCCAAAAAAGATAAAAATTGGAAAATTATTCGATAATGATAATGGGGAACATGTTTGCCATTAAAAAACTTGCTACATTTTTACTCAGTAATATTGTAAAAGGTCTGTACAAGAGGAAATATATCTTTGAAGACGGAATCAATACAATTGGATAAAGTGTGTCGTATGACCATCCCGATAAATCGGATCGTCTGTGATGGACGCGCGGCATAGCGGACACGATCGCTCTCTATCGAGCCACGTTGAGACGCAAGTTTCGCAGAAAATATGCTTGCAATGAAGCTTGACCGGCGTAGTATATTCTTCGTGACAAATAGCACATATACCGCCAGATGCAATCACCTGTTCCTTCGACGGAGATACTCCTAAGCTCTATAAAGAAAAAGCATTGCTACGCTGCTACTAACATTGCGATAACATGACAATTTTGAAAATAATAAAAACGTGAGTTTTTGCATACCACATTTTGGAATAGTTTCCATACGGCGGTGCGAAACAGTTTGAGACGTGATAATAGATCGCTGCCTTTGCTCATGGTATACATCACTGAAAAGAAAATTCCTACGATTTTCTCTGGACCTTGATACGTCTCGAACAGGTAATACAACCACGGTTGGACAGGCGCGACACATCGATAAAGTTGAGACGTTGCTTCCACCATAAGATAATATTTGCCCTGAAATGGATCGATGTATTTCATCTTGTCCATATTGTATAAATAATTTCCAAACATAATTTCGAGTCAAAATAAGGATACTTACGCGATTTTGAAATGCCAGTAATCGTACCGGTAGACAAGTCAAGAGAACTTTGCACATAATGGTGATAAGTTTGAGGAAGAAATCCATCACTGTGACGTAGCAGAGCAAGTCCCAAATTGTGAGTGGCTCTGCATAAGGAGCGAAGGCATGCAGATCGAATGTGTATCCGACAAACATGATACAGGCAATGATATAGCACAGGATTAGCATAAGTAGCGACCAACTACGATTATGCTGTTTGGCGATCTCGCGTTTGAGATCGTTATTAGCGTGAATAAATGTAATCAGCAGTACAACAAACATAAATATTCCAGCTCTGTGATCATAGAGACTCTTAGCAAGAAGAATTGTAACAAAGGGAACATATTGTTGAAGTTGCTTCAGCATCGCTCGAGTTTCCGGACCTATTTGGACATTGTTATTGTTGGCGGTATTGTTCTCTGAGGCATTGTTATTATTTTGGCTTTCTATAATTTCGTTTGCACCCTCGTGTACATTGCTCGATAAGTCATTTGACAGTGTCGATGTTATGTGGTGGTGGTGATGGTTGCGCATAGGTTCATTGCGAGTACTGTTCGTTATAGGTTCTTCTAGATTGATTACATAGCTATCGCTTGGTAATGCAACTGGGTGAACTTGATTCCGAAGTCCATGAATGGTCAAGAGTGATGTCAATGATATATTAGGCTATTAGAGAAAAAAAAAAAAAATGATTAGATAAAAAAACATTATCTCTTTCTAATATTCGGCAATGCATTGTTTGAATAATACGTACTGCTGCCTGTTGTATGAGAGGACGAATTCCTTGTATAGTAGAGGATATATTATCTGCAAATATTCTAGAGCGTTCTGCTGTTCTGACACCAAAATTAAACGCTGTTCCAGGGTTTATATTTCCCAATGTATATCTAGTACCAGCTGGTAATTCTTGAATTTGTCTATCTTCATTTGAATCTGATATGTCAGGCATTATTAAATCACAATTACCTCTTGACGCCCCTTCTATTGGTCTATTCTCATCCATATTTTATCTAACATACAGATTTTTATCAATGTATTAATATCTATATTAGTACGAACGAAGAAATAGCTTATCATTCTGTTTATCACATCATCACATATACACAATCTTTATGAAATGTTCTTAACTTGATATAGTAAAAACAGAGAGCAGTATAGCATATTATATAATGTATCCGACATTATTTCAATTAATTTATTGGAGTGAATATATTGTCACATGCTTTAAATATTATGCTCTATATATCTTCAACAATAACGAAAATAAATGCCACGATATAGAAGTGTTAAAGATAAAGTAACAATTAAACAATAACAGCAGATGTTTACTAACATCTAAAGTTGGAAGAAAAAAAAAAATATATTACCTCGAGATATATACTATAACCATATGTAAATTTTGTTAGGATCGTCTAAACATTCTTGCGTGAATTTCCGCTGTATGCCTTGCAATCTAGGAAATTCCACGTCTATTTTGTGTCTCTCGTAACAAATGTTCTCTTAGGGACTTTTCCCTTCTTTTCCGAATCTCTGTTTATCATAATCATAATGTGCAAACGCATATCGTGTCACGCCATTTTCCTTACGATTATTTGTACGATTGCAATTGGATCTAGCTCGAGCACGCGTATTTAAAACCAAGGATGTTTGAAAGTTGAGGCGCGTTTTTTTTCCCCTCCGGTAATTTTCCTATCTTGTTGAACGAAAGGTAAAGTTTTTACAGATAAGTTTGGAAAGTGTATTTATCTGATTTTTTAAAATATCTATTAAATATTCTATTTCCATGCTTCATTTTCATGTACTCTCATGTGTATCGACGCTGAAATAAAAAAGAAACCTGTTGTATCATCTGTTCACATTGTGACCAATGTAATATCGAGAATCGCTTATAGATGTCGATATGTATCAAACTGATCGCATCTTCCTCCTTTTTTTTTTCATGACTGATTTATCCGAAAAGGGCGCGACGCGTATATCATTTCCGGACGTGATTATATAAACTCATCCGGTATTATTATAAATCACGAAGTAGGAGGAAGAATAAGAGATTACCACGGATTAGTAAGCACGGAATACAAATTGTGAAGAAAGGTTAGTGAATAAGTAATAATTAATATTAATCTTTAAAAAATAAGAAAAATTTACAAGTTTAAGAAAGCTTACACTGGCAAGTGCGTTCTGCATTTTCTCTTTTTTACACTTTCATCACGAGTCGATTCTATATAGCTGTAAGTGCACTTTGATATCGGATGCTCGACAGGCGCGTTTACAGCTTTCGTCCAAATAATCGAGGCGATTATTCCCAATGTCCGCGCCATGTAAAGTATCGTTTGATTGAAGCTCATGTCCTTCAATCCGTAGCACTAAAGACAAATCATTACAAAATATTTCATCAATTTTGTTAGAATATTTAGAGTGATATTTTATTTCATTTTCTTCAATTTTTCCTTTAAAAAATTCTAAATTATAAAAAAATATACAAAAAATATAAAACGTAAATTATACTATGCATTTTGAATATTCTGTACTTAAAAATTTTTATTTTTGCTAAAACACACGCACAGTTCTACCTGAAAAATAATTGAAGCTATGGCACTTTGTTCCGGATAAATAGGCTTCCTCTTCGGTTTCTGCAACGCTGATTGTAATATCCGCGTAATATCCTGCGAGAGCTATAAAGATCTTAGCTTTATCGCTTTATCTTAGTAAGGATGAATGTTTTTTTTTATCGGGCAAATGTTGTCTGGCATAATCCAAAAGAGCCGTATACCGTGGGTCGTAGAAATCCGCCTCTTTGTGTCCTATCAATTTATCTCTGCTCCATAAATTTAGCACGCGAGTTCTCAAGGCGTGTTCCGTCCACGCTTGGCCGAGCATATTCTGGACTTTTGTTTGCAATTCTTTCCACTACATAATGTACGAAAAAAAAAGGTATAAAAGTATAAAGATTTTTTTTTATTTTTTTTATTTTTAACCATTCGTTATCGAGACCTGCGACATCGTTCCACTTTTTGGCTCGTCGATGTACGCTAAAACGCTGCTCGATAATACCTCATTTATATGGAGATCAGTCGAACCCAAAATATGCGTGACATGAGCGGCAGGAGCCCCGCCATCGTCATCACTGTTAACAATTGTTTGATTTTTTAAATTTTTTCCTCAATACTTGGTCAATTTGAAATATAAAATAACAGGATTTTTAACTAATATTATTGACACGAAATTTTGCCTCTCAATTAATTACTTTTCTTTTTAATTTACAATTTTTTAAATATTTTAGATAATTAGTTTTGTGATTTTTAAATGTATGTTTAATATTTGAACTTACTTTTTATTTCTGAAAATTTGTATTATCGGATGGCTACACTTACGCGTTTAAAGTTATGTATAATCTGAGAAAATCCGCGACCGAT
Source organism: Formica exsecta (assembly GCF_003651465.1). Lineage (NCBI taxonomy): Eukaryota > Metazoa > Arthropoda > Insecta > Hymenoptera > Formicidae > Formica > Formica exsecta. The sequence continues at coordinate 584,512 of NW_021850207.1, forward strand.
GATTTTCGACTGTCAAAACTCTCATTCACATTGGTCAAGCATTCTAATAGAAATTGCACCCAGTCGCCGTCATAGTTCACATTTGTTAACATTTTTCTCTTTGCAACCAAACTGACAATCGCTGGTAAGGTTGCAAGAAATTCCATACCGTCCTCATAGGTATACTTAAATCAAATCAAAATAAATGGTTTATGAGATATATCGAGAGAAATATAATATATATAGACGCGTCAATTAAAAAATATAAAATAATAATGCTTTGCAATAAAAAGACAATAGTTTCATAGTAGAAAATTATATTACTTTCTTTAACGATTAGTCACAATAATAAAATAAAAATTCAAGAAGAGCTATACAGCTTGCTTTTAAAAACAAAGATTTTAATATCTTTTGTAAATTTCTTTTATGTTTATATTATCATAATTTAATGTATAGTATTTTCTATTTTGTTTTTAATCTTGTTATTGCATTCTCTACACTTTATTCTTCAATATTTCATCAAAGAAAACAAAGCTTTTTTTTTTCTTTATTAATAAAATGTCAATTTTTATAAATAACACGATTTTCTGCTCGTTGAGTAAAAATTTCTATATTTTTTAAATTACCTCCCAATATGTGTATGGCATAGCACCGTGTCTCTTGGCCTCCTTTGCTTGTTTGCTGATGTTGAAAATTGTGAGCGCGACCGATAATCTATGCATGGGTGTAATTGCCTCGGGCATAGAACGCAAAACTGAAACTATCATTTCACCCCGCGATCCTGACCACCACTCGACACATTTTTGACGTCGCGATGTCCAATCGGCTATCAACGAAGCTGTCTGCTGCTGCGTCGGAATGTCACCGGTTAAAAGCAGCCAAAAGATAGCTTCCGCACTCGGCGAGTTTCCTTGACGGGGCAATAGAGTGATTACTTCCGGTATAGTTAATCCACGGTACACGATCTAAAGAAATTTCGAAATTAGAAAAAGTATTGATTTTTTTCACGAGAAGCTTAAAATTTCATCGAACCAATAAGAGAATAAATTATTTGATCAATTTATTATAAAAACATAAGAACATAATACAAGTTAAGCAAATATTGAAGAAAAGCTTGGAATATCCCTAATAAATATCATAATTTTTTTGAAATACGTTGTTTGTACAAAACAATAAATAATTATATAATTGGTAAATAATAATTATAGCGCGATTAAATATTCTGCGATTATTACGCCGTGTTTAGGATCGATTTCCGAAGTTTCTTTGACGATCGATTTTATATCGCTTAATCCATCATATAGGCTGTCGATTGTAATCTGACTAATAATATTCGGACCGAAATTACGTCGAATATATCTCAGGAGATCGTGATGCACGGGAATCTTCTCGCAGAGAGCCTCTTTTAAGTTTGTGCTCGTGCTGGGCTCTCCTCTCGTCTTGCTTATCTTAGGATAACAGATTTAATGTTCATCTCGTGTACATTGAAAGACTGTTTACGTATTGAAATAGAACCACGGAATTAGCGAGTTTCGCCAAGTTTCTCGCGCGAATTATATCGCAACATCGATAAATCAATTCCAACCGTCATACGTTCTCTCGTTCCAAAGTTAGCCTTTCTTTCACTGGACGTGATGCAATTTTTTCCTTTATCCCATAGAGTGAATAAACGAACTCTCTGACATCCTCTTGACTGTTGAAACATCTTTCGTAATTTCTAATAATCTCTTCACTCGAGGATCTGAATTGACCGACGATACGTTACATGAAAGATATAGCAAAAATAAAGCAGCGTTGAATTCTATTTAAAATTTTTTTTGGTTGCGAAATTTGAATTTATTTTTATGTAAAATTAAACGGAGCAATTTTTGCGTTACTTTGAAGACATTTTGACATTTAATCTGAAGAGAAATTAGAAGCGAGAGTTTTCGATTTTACTGTGTTTTGAATTGTTATATCACTTCAAGTATATATATTTTTTTTCTATTTAATACTTACTGCACTGATGAAAATCTGTAATCTGTTAAATGGTAATTATGCAAATACACGTATTAGGCAATTTTCAAAGCGAAATGCAATATTTATGCTACATGTAGAAAAAAAAGATAATCTACATGCACATCAGTAATATTTCGCTGATTTTTATTGCGAATATCGTGCGTATACATACAAAATAAGAGATTATCACTTGTAGATTGCACAATATCGTTCTTGTATTTGTATGTATCAGTTACACTACATATCACACTGATACAGATCGATAGTATAGAACGAGAGAATCACAACTGAAAAAATATGGGATACTCGCAGCTTCATATTTTCGGTGTATTTCTCTTTATATTTTAATGATTTTTTAATTTTATCTTTACAGTTTTGATTCTCTCTCTCTTCTCCCTCTCGTTCCAAGCCATCGAACATACGTCGTTTACGATATTCGTACAAACGTCTAACGAATACATGCGGTCGCGTATTACAAAATGCATTTGTGCAATTCGAGTAATTGAGCATTTATGTATCTTTTTATGTCATTATCAGGATCGTATGATTCTTCTCAACATGTGTTCAAATATAATAGATAATAATAATATTGATAACATTCTATTGCTAATGTATAGTGTTCTACTCACATGTGACACTGTACGCTGTGTATGAGCGATTAAAATGACGCCTTTAACGAGTTATGGGAATGTGTCTCATTTCAATATCTAAGATAAAAATTGCGCGTGTATACATGTGTCTGTGCACAAACGTTGCATTTATCTTAGAATACATACAAACGGTAACAACGCTAATATACACGATATATACTAGTATAATCTAAGTATATATGTATATAACATCTCATAATATATATTAACGATTACGTCTTTCGCAAATGATTAACTATATGTTCAACACTAAATTAATAATTGATTAACTTTTTTAACAGAGTATAGTAAAATATATATGTATATATACTATTGCTTCGTCCTTTCTTAGGCCGAATGCAGCACGAGGAAAGGATTGAGCTGAAAGAAACTCGATGCTGCATTTTGCTATTTTCTCGTCTTATTTAGTATCATAATCTTGTTATTTTTTATTTGCATTCGGTAATCCTCCTTCCTAAGCATTCTTTAACATTCGTCCATCATTGTCGAATGTTAATTTCTATATTGGCGTGATTTCATTTTCTTCGGAGAAATTCAATGAAATCGATATATAATTTTGATTCGTCAAAAATCGTGTGCGCACACACACAAGTGACATGAATGCTAATACAAAAAAAAAATATAATACCGCAAAGAGATGAGTCCTTTCCACTAAAGTCTGGAAATTTTAGTGAATGATTTGTTAGATTAGAAAATCTTTTATACATACGATTGAAATTTGCAGCGAATTTACCGTTGACATATTTTTTCCATTATTAATATTTTCGAAATTTCAATTATTATTGTCACTTATATTCCGAAGTTACGTCTCCTCGCTCGTACATCTGCACGCGTTCGACTCTTTGCAGCTTTAGAAGAGCTGTATGACGTCTATTGCTTTTGACTTTCATCGATCGATGTGCCCTTTATTGAGCAAGTCTTCATTGCTTGAAACCCAATAATACACGGTACGCTAAATCGACGACGAGTCTTACCGCGTATTGTACATCTATCGAAAAACGCATTTTCGTTCGCGATCGTAAGAGAGCCTCGTATGACCTCGTAGAGAACATGATTTAATCTCAATGTCAGAGAAGAATGCACTTCTCGGTATCGTGTTGATAGGATCGCATCGGTTGCGAAGCCGCGGGTGATGGCGAGTTTGGCCTACCCTCTATCGCCTGAATACTCTTCATTAGTTCTCGAAATACCTATTAATTATCGAGATATATAGCTGTTAGTCATTTTTAATTTATTAAATATTTGCTATTATTTTATTTTGATATAACACATAAAAAGTGAATTTTATAGAACAATGAAACGTAAACTTACAATTATATAATTCTAAACGATATTCTAAAAATTCTACAAGTTTAATTTTAAGTCTTCGATAAATTTTCCGACTTTAAAAAAAAAAAAAAAATTCGTTTATTATTTGTTGCAGCAATTTTAACGCTAAATTTGATAAAATAATAGTCGAATTAAAGGGACTGAGAGAGTAAAGGTAATTTTAATTCGAACTAGATAATACGCAGATTATCTCTCGGCGGAGATTGATAAATAATATATGAAGCGTACCTGTACGACGCGACAGTTAAATCTGGCACTACACTCGACGTAACCGCATCTCCAATGCTTTCGGACAAGATTCACGATATCCCTGTATCTGGTTCCGGAAGCAACGGTCTGTGACAATTCGTCCTGCTTATTTCCAACCACTAGCAACGGTACGCCTCTCATGTCGCGCGCTTCGTAGATTTGTTCGCGTAACGTCCTGATATACTGAATAAATCAATCATAATTGAGAGAAGAGAAATATATTTTTTAATATTTTAATTTATAAAATTGAAGAAATGGATGCGTTATTTTAATACCGCACACAGTTTTAAAAATGCACGTCAGAATATTTTTAGATGAGATACATATGATTTAGAAAGTTTCTTCTTTTTGTAGTTTAATTATAGCATATAATTGTCTTATTTTATCTCGTGTAACATTATATCACAACGTTCTTCGTCTATATTTTTGACTTGTTATCAGCAAAAATCGATTCAACACCAGTGAACTCGTGCAAACTGTGTTAGGTTTTGTTCCCAAGAGGTCGACCTTTCGTCACCCAGGCAAACATCCAAATAATCAAACTTTTATACCGGCAACTTCGAGCCGGCTGCAACTCGAAGCGAAGTGATAATTTTCGCGAGAAAAAAAATTGCAGGAAAAACTTTGGAAAAAAGACCCATGTTTGTTGAGTTTTTGACATTCTTCAAAATGAAGTTCTGTCTCCTGTGAGCCTATGTGCAATTTATCACGCTTTATGTCAAGTTCCTCGTTAGGGATATATACCTGAAACGTGTCTTGATTACTGAGATCAAACACGAGCACGTACGCTGTCGCGCTTCGCAATCCGTAATAACGGAAGTCGGTCCATTCCAAATGCGAGCTAACCGGGAAGTACGGAATAGTCGGCAGATCGGTGATCTTTAATTCGTACAATCGATCGGCCAGTACTACACTCGGATAAAATGTCTCTCGTCGTTCGGTCGGCGTGTATTCCTCGGAGAACTCACTCCAAACAAATTGCTGGAAGAATAAACAAAAATCACGCCTGGAGTTAGTAAAAATAATAAGCGTAGAGCTATATAGTAAAATTACAAAAATTTAGCGAAAAATTAGTTTTGAAAATTTAAATTTGTATGTATTGGCCGCTAAAGAAAAGACACATTTTTAAATCACATTTTGACACATTTTTTCGTCAGAAGCGAACGGCGTTCCTTAGGAAATTCGTTGTGCCTTTTAATTTCCTTGCGACTCGATAATCGTCGCCTTCGATAAGCGGAAACTGCTATCGGAAATGAATCGAGCGCCCGAGCGACTCGTTTCCGCGATTTGTTCCCTTCCTAGCTTTGAAACAAAGATTCTGACACTTCTTTATCAATTATATACGAGATACGCGTATATAGATTGTGTTTCATATAGAATATTTGCAAAGTTATATTTATTGGTGCGTTTTTGCATTCTCTTTGCCAAATTAATAGAAAGTAATTTATAAAAAAATAAACAACTATTGTAATGTATTTATAAAAATATTAGATTTTTAAATTTTGTTAAGTTAAATAATTCTTATTTTAAATTAAGACGAATATATTTATTAAATTTGTAGAAATTCGATGACATAATTCGATCGCATAACTAACTGCGCGTTTAATATCCGAGAAATTAATTCAAAGACAGGATAAAAAATATTTTCACGCGAAATGCACAAAGGTAATTGATACGATCATGTTATGAAAGGACTTTACTCGGATTATACTTGTTTTTCCCACGCCGGGTGCACCCAGGAAGACAACTTTAACGCGATCTAATGTATCCGCGGGACTATCCTCCTCTTTCGAGCTGCCTTCGGCACCTTCGTAGGTTATTGTATTTCCGCCTCTTCTTTCCAAATAATCGAGGTCCAGCTCTGTAGCAAAGGCAATCGAATTGTGAACAAACGCAAATAGTGTGTATATGTGCGACATGCAATGTAGGGAGAACTTGTTGCTCTTTATACACGGTGTCGAGGGATTTTGTAACTTTGACAATCCGATCTTTGGGAATATTGCAATGCGAATGAATCTCCTCGTTTTGAATAATTTCGCAATGTGCATGTTCTGCAAATTATGCAATTTTGATGAAATATTCAGGATATACACAGCATATTATTTAATTAACTGAAATTATTCTCAAAGTTCAAACTGTATTTTACATTTATATAAAGAGTATAATCAAAATTTTATCAGTATAAATTAAAGTCAAAATATTTTTTTGCTATAATATAGATAAAAAAATGTTAATTAAATTGAAAAAAACTGTTTGTGCAAAAAAGTGGTAAATGTGGTTGTCTGATAAATCCGATAAATTGTTAAATATTGCAGTCTAATTAGTATACCACACAGGCACCGAAACTGATCAGAAAACCTTGTTAGTTTTTTACGTGGATTTAATTTTTAAATACGATATGTCCGCAGAGAGAAGAGAGAGAGAGAGAAAGAGAGAGAGAGAAAGAGAAAATGCGAAACGATCCGATGGAACGAATGAATTAACAGTATTTAGAATCCGCTTCGGAAGAAATAAATGCTAAGATCCTAACTTTAGTCGTTAGTCACGGTAGAACATCGTCTCGCACGTATTATAAAGTACGTTTCCATAGAAAACTTTACGAAAAAGTATTTTCTTTGAACATTTGTTTTGTTGATTTTGCAATATCTCTCAGTAGGCGTTATTCTATAGAATCTTCCGTCATAAAAATATATTATTCATGAGACGAGAGAGAATATTTTTATGCAGAACTCCATACGCGCATCCATAAATTGTGTATCTTTTGTGATCGGATTCGTTTGTCTTTACAAAAGTATTTACTTTACGTTGTAGATTTACTTTACGGAATTACACGTGTGAACAAAACGCGTTTGTAGCGCGTCCATGATGAAAAAGATTTAATTTAAAGATATAATTTTGCGAAAGAAATAAAAAAATTATTAATTGCAAGGACACGTCATATGAAGAAGTATAGCATCTCGTATCGTCAGAGTTTTTAATGATTTTATGAAATTGAAATAAAGCGTCTGTGTAAACTATATTCTTGTATAAATTTAAATTAAAAGCTATATATGACGTGCTTATATTTAACAAATTAATATTTAATTATGGACAAGATTATACATGATTTTATCCTGCTCTCTGAAGTTGAACAAGATGCGTCAATCCATGCCGCCATAAATAAAAGCGAACGACAAATGCACTTGATAACGGAAATCAATGCCCAATTTGTTATTAAATAATTGAATCAATTAAGAAGATTAAGTGCGCTTATAATATAGCATTACATCGCAAAATAACCACGATGACTAATTATGTTTAGATTAACAGAGAAATCTATCGAGAATTATATCGCGCTTATATTTTAATATATAGGATAAGCAAGTTTATAGAATCTTTACGTTCTTAAATAAAATTGTTATTAATTTTCCCGCATCGTTTTTTTCTTCGTAATAAAAATAAAAGTATCTCACATGCATTTATATAGAGTACGATGAACTTATTGAAACGTCACGTGTATTGACAAGAGAGAGCGAATCTCGTTTACCCAAAAGCCGTCTGTTCGCTTGCAAGATTGAGCTCGACGTAGTCTCGTTGTCTTTCACCGAGCGATCCATTTGATTGAATTAGAATATCGCGATCATGGCAAATGACGAATGTTCGCATCGCGCATCTATCGTCGCGTTCAGACGACCTTCGCGGTCGAAGTTCGCCGATCGACTGACGAGAAACTCCGGGATACTGTCTCTTCTCAGGCAGGGATCAACGACCATATATGTATATATATATTCCGAGAATTATAATTCTGATTATTATGAAATATAGTATCTAAAATATCCCTCCAAATTATATTCAAATTGTAATTTTAATGGCGAATTCTTTAAATGATAATTTTCTTTTACGAAACACATTTCTGACATTTCCTCAAGCAACGTGCTAGGGTACAGAATGAAGAGATCAATCGCATATTGACGTGTATTAATCGGATTAAATATATACAAATTATTATTACGTTAAAGTTTGCGAAAGATGTCCCGTCATCGTCGTTGTTACTTTATCAATAAAATGTCATAGTATAGAGACTCTAATTATGCATAGCTGCAAGCTTTTATCGAAACTTTTAATTAATTTTAGCTTATATTAATATATAATGTGATCAAAAGTAATCGATACGCAAAAGTAAGTTTTACGTTAAACGTTTTTACAAAAAGCTTTCATATTTTAATTCTCTTATCACAGAGAAATTTCGTACTTTGATTTTTTAAAACATTTTAAAGATCTCATTATATTAAGATAAAACATAGAAAAATAATAACGAATAATATGTAAAATACATTTTACATAACGTTTTATTTAATGGATAGAGACGGTTTTCTCTCTCGTGCACGCGTCTTATAAGTAACAATAGACAAATAAGATATTTAGAGAAAAAATTATAATACTTACGATAGTGTTTGTGCGGCGGGAGGCTTCGCCTCCTCCAGCCGCTCGCAGTTTTTGTACCTATGGTTATCGCTGATTCGCAAAAAAATTCTCACAAGTTTCTTCGTGTCGTGATTAACTTTGATACGATTTCGTTGTTTGAGACTTCTAATGATTAAAGTGAATTCAATCTCGTCGATTGCGTTAACAGTGTCTTCCACACACTATTGTGTTTTTTAAAATTTTTTCCTCTTTTATAATTTCTTTACTTTATCCTTTTTTGATATATTATAAATATGTATAATTAAAAAAATACCCACGTGGATTATTTTTCTTATTAAAAATGATCTCACTGTGTATATTTTAACTCTAGAATATATATAATTTAAGTGTCAATGTTGTTTACAATCTCGTTGACTGCACTCCGCGAACAAAAGGTTTTGATTGTCCATTGGGTATTGCTTTATCCCGAATAAATATTCCGAGTTCGCGTTTTGTCTCGCTTCATATCCTCTCAATTCACAACATCCCCAAGAGACATCTGTAATATTCTACAGATAGATTATGTAACTCGTTGCATGTCTCACGTATGTATGTGTGTATCACTGTCTTTGTTAACATAATTGAACAATTCTATTGCATTTTGATATAAATGTTCATAATAAATTTTAGAATGTTAGGAGAATTCGAATGTTTATTGTGCGTATATTCGATTCTATCGAGAAAGTATTTAGAAAACTACATTCTCGCCAGGTAATTTTATTGCAAAACCGTGTTTCTTTCACGTTAAATCATACCGGCTAATTATATTCTTGAATATTGTATCATCCAAAGGTCAACGAACTTTTATAGAACCAGAGATAGAAATTGTCATAAAATTTCTACAAGTTCAAGATGTTGATGAAAAAAAAACCAGATTCGTGGTGTAAAAAAAATGTATGTTGATTTGCTCGCGTCGTGAAGAAATATAGCGATTATTTTTGCATATGAATAATATCGAGATTTAAACTCGTGGAAATTATACATTGATTTCGAATCCTGCTAACTAGTCATTTAGATTTTACTACGTTGACTGAGATAACTCGCACAATGCATGATCTTGATTGACCATATCAATCTTCGGTCCTCGATCTTCGATCTCAGGATTTTTTTAGATCATCGATCTCGCACGTCTAGATCCGATCTGTTCGTCGCACTCGCGATCAGATTCGGCGACCGAAAATGTCTCAGAGAACACCAATGCACTTTTCCTTTGCATCATTTTCATTTTTCTGTAGTAATTATAACAGAATCGACGATAAAACGCTGAAGTAGATATGGTCGCGACGTGCCAGACGCGATTCACGCGCCTGTATTGCTTGATGTATATTGCTTCCCGATGAGAGACGATGACGGCGAGGATGCCAGGATGATCGTCACTGACAATCGTCAGTCAAATTCCGCATGGTCGATTTCGGATCCTTCAGATCTTGTCCTTGACAGAGCCAGCAGCTGATTTCATCTCCGCGCAGTCGGTGCATCTTTCTTTACCGACGGCGATGCGTGATCGCAGAATCCTCTCTCTGGACCACAAAGATCTCCTTCTCTTCCGAATATCGAGGCCTGGCGTCTCTCGATCGACGATCCTTGAATTATGCAATCGCGTGTGATTGGCACCACGCGTTCCGCAGACGTGTCACTGTCACGATAACGATGCGATATCTCGGTATAGGCAGCATCGCGAGATCACGCACGAGGGTAGAGGCGTCTCGGGAGGCATCCCCCGGACGATCGAAACTACCCCTAGAAGCTTGGAGATGCCTGCTCGGTTTGCGCCTGCGTACGACTCCGAACCCACTATCGAAGCAACGGGCGCGCCAATTTCTCATTCATTTTGTTAAATGCTTATTTTTACGAGCGCTGTCGATAGATTGTTGCTTCGTCTTTTACCTCGTCCCGAAATATATATATATATAACATCTCCGCGCACTTTTACGTCGATATTTTATTAATATTGGAAAACCGCAGAGCGGGGGAGGAAAGAGAGAGCGCGCAGCCGCGTGTGTCTCGTTTTATTTACGCCAAGTGTTTATCTCGATATCCCACATCGAATTTTTTACTAATAGTAAGAAAACACGATGTATATAGAAAATTGCATTGAGGAGGAAAGATTAATTCTCTTTGTTTATATCTCCCAAAGCGTTTTCTTGGTAATATCATAAGTAAGAGCGACGGGATATGATCCTTTTTTATCTCTATGATCCTATTTTCATGCTAACTCTTGCGCGTGCATTTCTTGCACAATTATACTTCATCCCGTCGTAAATAATGTTTATAACAGATGGTTACGTTCTATATGTCGGAAGAAGAATTGTGTTCTTCGAAAGCAACAATCGAATCGAATAAGGAGAAACCCGCGGTTCTCACTAATTTATTGAATTTCCTGAGACAAGCGTTTCGCGATGTTACTATAACATAACGAATATGTGTTTCCTTCTATAACTATTATTTTCTACGAATGCGTTTTATAACGGAGCAGCACTTGCGTAACGAATTCTTACCAGGTGCTGTGGTTCAACATGAAAGACGATATTTTGCAATAAGACTATTACGACGGAAACGTAATTTTCTAAACTTTCTCGACCGCATATAAGAATTTGAATTCTCCTCCAACACCTCGGAATTTATTATGAACGTTTATATCAAGATTTTATTAAATAAATATAGTACATATATACCTTTACATAGAGAAAAACTATTTGATAATACTGTGACTATCGTCAGTTAAACTTGATTACACGATATAATATACATATACGTTAATTACACGGTAAATTATCAAAGTAGATCGAGGTCGGATATCGTCAGACACGCCTTCGCCTATTTGCGTTTTTTTTTCTTTAGAGTATATTACGTTATTCTTCTTCTCTCAACAATGTACATTGAATTTCTTGCTGTATCCCCGACAAAGAACATAAAAATATCTTGCATCGTCTCGTAAAACGATATCCGCATCGATGAAAGGTATATATTTATATTTATAGTATAACGGTCAGAATGAGCAGCCATGCACGGTGCAAACATCCTTTTGGACATCTTAGACGAAATATTGTGAGGAAATATTATCTTATACTTGAAACATCGAGATATATTATTATTATGAAATATAAAAAGCGAGGTACATTAGGTATACGTTTATTCATCCACACGTGTGGTGTTACGCATATATAATGAAAATATATATATTATATATCTTACTTTCTATATTTATATATTTATATATATTTATTAGATTCCCAAGTCCCTAAGTATTATTTGATAATTGTACCATATTTAATAATTGACGTATCACATCAATTGTGTATCGCCGCTTTTCTTATCTCATCGAGACATAAGGCCAATCCTTTTTTCGCTCTTACAAGGCGACAAAGATTTTTATTTGACTCGCGACTATGTATTCGTTGCTACGTATCTCATTGATTGACGAATTCTTACTTTAATCTTCTAGTAGATGTGTGATAAGAAATAAAATCGATGGGCTGTTTAATGATTATTCCCTCGGAGGGTTAAGTGACAATAAATATGGAGATTAATAAATCGTATTACGTGTCAAAACGCATTTTCTGTGCTAGAAAGCCTAAAATGTATCTGAAATCTAATCGTTACTAAGAAATATTCTAGAAGGAGATAGAAAGCAAATAAAAAGAAAATTTATATAAGAATTAATTAAGCTGTAAAATTTGCAAGATAATAAAAAAACAACATTTATATAAATAATTTGTCGAGCTATCTATATAAATCTATATAATATATATTTTTGCGTAATCTAATTTTTAATATTGAATGCAAGAAATATAATTAGTAAAAAAATTGACGTGCATTTAAATGTATCAAGACAAACGCTACTTTTTCTTGCATGCATATAATAAAGCGTGTGCCATTGCTAAATTTTAATATTACTATTACGATTTAGCGGATTACTGTCTTATTACTAAATATAATTATTCTATTTACACATTATTCACTATCTTGTTAATGTACATGCTTTCAGACGCGATTTTTGAAATATATTATGCTCGAGAACGCGAAATAATGCTAAACAAAAACTATAATTCTTTCGCGTATATTTATTATTATACCTTTCTCAATCATTCCATTGTCGATCCTATTATCGACATATCGATACGAGCTGTCACAGTACATCTTAAACAATATTAGCGTATATCTTCCCCGTCAGCATTGAAACTTGCGACAAATTAATTGTACATGAGACGAAAATGAATCGCGACAAATGCTTATGTTACCGTCCTTTTCATTATTGTACTTATTGCATGCATGATAAATGCAAAGAAGAAAATATAGAGAGCTATGCGTTAAAATTTACATTTTAACGGAAAAACTACTTATTTTTTCATTGACTTGTCTAATGATAAAAAGGGATATTTATGTTATATTGCTTCTATATGATTTTAAATAATTTTTTGTGTAATTTCTCTTAGAATTTTTTACTTAATATTTCACTATATGTGCCCGTAAAAACGCAGGACTCTTCCTGCGGAAATCTTTTTGAATATGAATACTCCACATTTGGTCTCTTGTAAATATCTTAAAAAATATAATTTCGCACAGCCGCGCGCAATACGAGATACTGCGTCCGCATCTGGAACGCACAAACCCAATTGTTCACTTCAATTGCACCAACACCATGAAATAAGTTACTACGGCTCCCAATACCTGTAGAATTTTATTAAAGAATTGTAAAGTTCGAAGAAACGTTTCGTTCTAATTTCGATAAAAGGGAATAAACGAAAAAAAAAAAAATAATAATTAAGAGATATAAATTTTTAATCTTACCGAAGCAAAGAGATCTAGAGACACCGTGAAGAATTTCGCTCCTGATATTGACATAGCTTTCTGACACTGTTGACACACGATCTGCACGAAGGTCTTAGCTTCCTCCGATCCATCGTACCAGTGGCAAGAATAAGCCGCTTCCATCACCGAAGTGCTCTGCGCAAAGATTTTAATTACTTGGCGAAAATTAATTCTAGAATCTTAGCAATATATCTCTTTAAAAAATTATGTTAAAAAATATAATTCTTTTTACGTTTTATTCTGTAATTTATATTATATTTTTTTCGAAGTATATATATATATATATAATTTTATTCTTAAATTTTAGAAAATATTAGATCTCTTTATTTACGTACCTCTTCTATCAAGCGATTTCCAAATATGCAAAACAAGAAGACTTGGCCAAACGTGTAGAGTATATAGCCGATCGTGGAGGCCGCGTAAACATTTATACCGTTCACCTATAGCATTTAAAACTCAAACGTATTAGTATGAATTCTTAATTCTTATATGTTAGAATATGTTCGAGTTCGCATTAACCTCATCGACTTTGCATTACTTGTTTTACTAATTTATACGATCGATATGTAATTTGTTGAGGACCTTGAAAAAGAATATGACCGGACATCGACGCTCACCTTTGTCGCTTGATAGGCGAGTAACGTCAAAGTAATGGTCGTCGTCAGCATGTGAAGTAGAAGCGCGAAACCATACGCGTCTCCGACTGCGGTGACCAATCTATGTGTAAAATAATGATTATTATCATTAGACGTTAATTAATCGATTATTAAACGGATGATATCTGCGAATAACTCATGCCGTCATTAACAGCCATTAACAAACGGCTTATCAAAGATTTATTCATAATATCCGTTCTCTTTCATCCATAGGCACGCCACTCTTGATTTTCATACTAAACTAAGTGATTAGAACTAAGTTGAACAACGATGAACAAATGTCTTTCGCGTTTCACCACGATATTATATCCTATTTCACTGACCGTTCGCCAAGTTAACGCTGTTCCCTGTAAGTGAATGATCGATATGTCGAAACACCTTGAAGAAAATGCGATAGTCTATACCGTGTCATGCTGAGGTCATCGCTATCGTGAAAAGACAAATCTGTAAAACGTACGCAAGTACGTTCAATATTTTTAAAAATTATTCTTTGCGTGAAAACTTATGAAATTCTTGAAATTCTAAATTATATAAATATTCAATGCGATGCATAATAGAAAAATTTTTCATTTCCTTAGATCACTTATTGTTAGTTTAACCTATAGGACATGACCTCCGTTGCGGTCAATATCTTTTATTTCCGATATGCGAAGGTGATGACACAAATCTCTATTGTTTAAATAATAATCTTTATTGTTTGAATATTAATTTTTATAATGATTTTGAGATTGATTTGCCACTTTTTTTAGAATTATGTTGTGATTATTGATAATAAAAGAATTGATATTAAAATAAAAAAATAGAGAGGAGATTTATTAAAGATAAACTCTCTCACGTGATAATTGAGGCACGTGTGAGGGACACGTCTCGATATTTAGAGTATCGAAATTATGTCAATCGAGATTAATTTATCAACGAAGATGCGTTAAAAAAAAATAATATAATTTATCTATATCGACATATTTAAATCCCGCTGTCATGCGAGAGTAGAATGATTTGTCCGATACGCAATACAATAAAACGGGCGCGAAACGTTATCTGAAAGGTCGCAGCTTTTGTGGACAAAAATCTGTCATCACATCGCGCGTGGCGCACGTGAACCACGTGTGAGCATTCACGTACACGTGAACGTGAGAGGCGAACGCGAATATCCCCCCGTGAAACCCACAGTCTGTAGAACACACGACCCCCGTTGCGGTCAATATCGCGCTTTCTTAGAAATAAATACTTCACCACCGTGGGAACACGCGCATCCCTTGCGCCAACCGACGAGTGGCTCCGGCACCCCCGCGAACCCACAGGAACACGATATCCGTTCGCGCCGTTTCTCGAGGAGCAATTTTGTATTACACCGATCGTGCATATCGTATACACGGAATTTTACAAAGTACGATATACTTTAAAAGAAAAATATAAGGGTTTTGTTTCGGTAAAATTATGATATGAGACGATTCAACATTATCAGTTATCAGGTACCGTATATAAAACATTAAAAATAGACTGCTACTCGAACTGCGTTTTATTTATGCTTAAGAAACGTGCAGCGTTGACGTTTCTAATTAATATTGATTTTTTGTTTAATTAAAGAGATTGCTTTATTCGATTTCAAAATTGCAAAATTTAACGAGTGGCTTTGATGCGTTGAATGTCACGATTTTTCAATTAACTTTGACAAAACTTAACTGTACATTGAAATGCAACTGCCTTGCGAACATTCTCATATCATATTTGATAAACTTTATCATTTGTGTAGGTAATATTTTGCACATGTACGTGTTGTTAAAATACCATGAAATTACCGAAACAAATATTAAAAGTTTTATAAAGCTTGAAAAGAGTAAATCTTTTGTTGTAATAATTACATTAATATGTTAAAGTAAAAAGTATAATCTTTTAATATTTTTTATTTAATATTATTTTCTTATTACTCTTCTACTCTCCGATCAAAATTATAAAATTTTGATTTTATTAAGGTGATATCAGATTAGCGTAAAATTAATATATATCAAATATTTAATATTTAATATAAATATATATTTTTAAAAATATTTATGTAATACTTATGCACCTATTAAAATATTTACGATTTAATCGCGCCACGTTTGGTAACTTTGTTGCATGCGCTTCTTAATAATTGAGGGGGTAGTTAGCACGTCTCTATGGAGTCAATATGATGCCTCTATATACTAAATACTTTATACATGCCGGGAAGACGTGCAATTTATACAAGATTCTGGGTCACTAGTTCACGCAAGATGCAGATGACTTTCAAAGAAATGATCCGTCGTTGACTTATAGAGTAGAGGACTCGCATGAATTAACTATATGTCTTCAGTAGGTAAGTAGAGTACGGGGGCGACTTTTGCATCTCTCATCACGCTATTCGATACTAAATCTTTTATCTCGCACAGTCTTGACGCGATTTATCCCCCGCTACTCCTCTTATTACATAATACGTTAAAGTACATCACGAGAAACTCTGGCATCGATTGACAGTTGACGACTTGTCAAACGAATCTAGCAAAATTAACGGACTCACCTGACAATATGCTTGTGTCTCTCCACCCAATACTTGATGGCACTCCGCACGAGCATCTCCTGCTTCTTCGTTAACCCGTTCGGTCCTACACCGCCGTTGAAAGTCATCCCGGCAGTCGGCCGGAAGGTCGCCGTGAAATCCTGCCGATTGCTGTATATGTTACGAAGATCGAGATCTAGCATGCTGTCGCCTTGGGGAGGTGCTGGTAATTGAGACTGAGTATTCTCCGATTCGCGGAGATGATCCGCGCTACCGGCCTGTATGCACAAAAAAAGAATTGTTTGCATGTAAAATTCGATGAAAGATATATAATCATGGTTTAGATACGAATCTTTTAAACCATTGCGTTGTTTAATTTATTTTTTCTATATTCCTTTATAGATAATTTAAATAATAAAAATTGTCTATTACACACAAAATGCGTTAAGTAAGAGAAAAATGAAATTTTATACTGATTTATATTGATTGAGATTATAATTTGAATCTCGAAAGATTAATTTTAGACTTTGTACATCAATCTAGATTATGTTTAAGATAAGACGTTATACTAGAAGAAATTCATAGAAATTCTGTAGTAATTCGGTATACCTTGAAGAGTTCACTGCTATTAGGAACTACGGTGTCCAAAGTTGCGCTCAACTCCATGAGTGGTTTCATGATATGCTTCAGATGTTGCAGTTGTTCGCAGGCAAATAGTAACCATGAGCAGAATAGTACATCCAACGAATTGGCGTTAATAAGCATGAAGAGCACCCAATAGAATTGATATACGAGCATCAACACGTGCATTATCCCTCTACTGGCATCGAACGGATAGAACGAACGGACCAACAATTTTGGTAACTACATATATAAGAAAAATTAAATTTTATTATATATATGGAATAAAATCAGATAAAAAAACGCGACTTTTATACGTGATTTATGGTTGTGTACGGCGTACAACATACGCGTCATATATATAAAAAGAAAATAAAGAAATATATTTGAAAATATTTTAATTATTTTATACTGTATGTGATTTATATTTTAATTATATATAAAATTAAATTATAGATAACTAAAGTAACATTATCATTAGAATTGGTTGTTAAATTTTTAATTGGAAAATAATTTGCTATAAGTCTGAATCACATTACCTCGATAATCGTCGTCTCGTTCGTGACCGGATCTACAATTTTTCTGATCGGATGCTCGAGGAAGGTAAGAATAGTCCATGCTATCGCGCTGAGCACGGTGGTAGCGCCGACTAAGAAGAGCAACAGCCTCATCTTTTTCAAAGCGATTGCGTGATATTTGGCATTGCTCTCAGCGAAGAGCGGATGGGTATTTGGATTATTCCATATCCCCCACGTTTTGTAGAAATATTTGCTCCTCACGGCAAAGTAAATGATCTTGACGATGCTGTGCGTGAAGAAGAGGAGGGTGATCGTGTTGGCCGTGAGATCATCGACATCGGCGCTCTCGATTATCAGATTCACGGCGCACAGACCGAATTGCAACAGCAATAGAAATAGATTCACCTAGAAAGAATAGTAATGTCCGGATGTTTTCGGATGAGTCACAAATATTTGAAGGCGAAAAAAAAATAATATTTCTTTCCATGATTATCAATTAAACTTGTAAATATCTCAATAATTTCGGTTTGATCGAGAATGAAACTTTGTGAATATATTTATGCGGAAACGTGCGAAATACATGATATACTTACGCAGCAATATATTTTATGCAAGTACTTGGACGAATTGTCGTCATAATAATTGAATACGAAATGTCCAAACATCTTCATGACCCTTATGTTGGGCATTAGATCGGCCACAAGGCCCTGCTGCTGCTTCATTTTCATCATCTGCGAGCAAACGGTTTGTTGTTACAATTCGTTAGCAACTCCACAGCTAGTGTTTGCATTAACACGCATACTTGTATCATTTGTCACAAGGCCACTAGATATACATAAAGTAATGCATACGAAATTTCCAGAAGCGACTTTTCTCCCGCGTAAAATTCATACGTTGCTAATTTGCATTTTTTCAATGTTTAATCGCAAACACACTCTAAAGAATCTCGCGAAGGTTTTCTCGATATTTTAAATAGATTTCTGCTAAGAAACCATATAATATCTACGAGATTTAGCGAAAGCTTTTTGATGCTTTGACGATTCTTTAGACATTTATACATAATTATTTTTGCTCTATAGAAAATACAAACGTCTAATAGTTGACTGAGAAATATTCTAAAATTTCATTTTTAAAGTGTTTTTAAAACATTTTAAAAATTTTAATTTTTTCCGGAAATCATCTATTTCATCGTTAAGTCTTACCTTGATAGCTTCGATGTATCCAAAATCACGAGGAAAGAACTCGTCGGTTTCGTGTAAATTACGACGCGGCTTTCAACGCCTCGCGATTACGTTGCAGCAATCGTGCTAGATATACGAGAAGAACGAAGAAAAGCAAACTAACTAGCCGGCCTGCCATCAGTCGTCGTTTTGCGATAGATCTTCGTTGTTTGCGAACAGTGGTCTCTTCCGCCGAGGCGTAGATATCCTCTGTTTCTCTTCGTCTTCTTCCAATCCCCTATGACCTGTCCACTGTTACCGCCACCACCCTATCGAAAGGAAACCCCTTCCAACAGGGTAGGTACCAAACGTGGACCAATCGGGGCTTGGTAACTAGGTAGCAGACCGCTTCGTCATGCGCTACATCGTTTCTTACATCATCCCCAACAGTATACAAGGGTCTATAATCTTCTTAATAATTCAGACCGCACGCTGTCGTGTGCTCCATGCAGTTTTCAACATAAAGAAAGTTTTAACGAAGAAAAACATTCTAAAAGTTCCAAGATGCCTTAGAGCAGCAACTGGTGAAACTTCCGCTTATCAAACATTGTCGTATCATCGATTTTATCTGAAATTATTTCACGATACTTTGCCGGAATAATTTCAGTGTTCATCTCCTTAACTCTTTTTTTACCAATAGTTGTCACCAGTTTAAATTTGATATTGATATCGACTTAAAGAGATGACGATGTTAATATCCCATGCTTGTATCAACATTAAAATAAAAAATGCATCATGTGCGTACCACAAGATCTTTGAACTTGCTCGTCCTACCTTTGATGCAATTTACTGAGGGGGAAAATATATTGATATTTTCCTCTTTAGTATATTTTTGTTAAGCGACTCTTATACACATCTCAAACGTATCTTGCAAACAAAATTTGATGACAATTTATTTTTCTTTATCTATTTAACAATATTTATAATATTTCTCATGTGCGTCTAGTTTAATTTTAATCATAGACAAGATTACGCAATCAATTTTTTTCCATAGAAAATATAAACCGATAAATCATCATTTTTTTTTTTTTAATATACACGATATAAAATTTCGTGTAAAAAAATTTACATATAAATCCTTGCAAACGCGAATGGCAATTTACTAGAGTACCGTCATCATGTACGTAAGTCGGAGTTAGTCGATGAAGATAAATGATTCGTACGTGCGGATGCATATGAAATGAATGACGCAAAACAAATAGTATAAATCGGCTGAGTGTAGTTCACCTGACCTATGTAAGTCTCAATAGTTAAATATGTCACGTATCGACTTGAAACGGGGGTCGCGCCGCAACTTACGAGCATGGATCGTAAGTCGTATACGAATACTTTATTATTTAGGACGATAGTCCTCACCCTAATATGACGATATGATGATCAGTTAATTATACTCATTACAAATTCTTGTTCCATAAAAAATGGGGTTACAAGATTCTCAATATCGAGTGTTTAACACAAAAATATCGCGCATAACGTATCTAAATTAGTTATACAAAATATAAAGATTATTTCGTCTTTTCGTTTGAATTCATCGCAATAAACCAATGATTTGAATTATTATCAAAATACATATTTAAAAATTAATTCAAAAAACTGAATTTAGCGATAATTATGTAATAAATAAAAACATTTTGCAAATTATAGGATATTTTGATTAATAAATCATAATTTGTTTGGTTGTTCAGGCAACCGATTTTGTTGATTAGCGACAGCGTGGACTAGTTGTATTTTTGAGAAGAAAACAAGGCGGACATATCTTCTCACATAGCAATTACCGAGATCGAACAACGAATTTAAAAGCAAAAAATTACATTAACTTTCGTTTTTTGTGCTCTCTTAGATTTTGTCAGAAATCGATTGCACGGAGGTGAGTAGTGTGTACATTCTAAATTACATACGCGATAAAGTAATTCATATAATTGTCGCTAAATTGCCTTAATAACAATGTTAAATTAATTCGATTCATATAATAGAAGACCATGTTTTATCTCGGTATCTTTGCGGTGCTATGGTCGGCGATGACGTGTTCTCTTGGATTCACGATGGATCGTTCAGGTACCCGATATTAATCTTTGCTCTTATCTTTTCTTTGTTTGAATAGTCACATTTGTAATTATAATTGAGAACAAGAAAATACGAAGTGCATTAATTACACAAATTATTCAGTCAACTCTCGGCTTTGTTCTTCAAGACTTACTATTTCAGATCGCTACGCAGATCTCTATGCATGTCTGAATGTTTTTTCTCCCTTTTTTTTCGAGAAAATATAGTAACGTAATAAATATAGTCATACAAATGCGTAATGTGCATCTTTCAAATGCATTTTTTTTCAGAAAAATGCGCTGTTATTAAATACTTGTATTTACATACTTGTACGACTAATGATTTATGTTATACTTCACCAGCAGCGCTTGTGCCGCCCACGTGGGACATGGCGCCGTCTTTGGACACTTATCAAAGGGTCGACTCCGCGTTGAACAGCAAAACACAGGTGACAAGTACGGACAGAATATTGCAAGCTGTAGATGCGAAAGTGTCGGCAAAACTGACGGAGAGAATAGCGGATAATCAGACACGCGACAAGAGAGCGACAACTGAGAGTAGAGAAATCGGAATGAAACTTATCAATAACACGGCATCGACAATGAGAAATGACGCGTCTGATTCCTCTGAAGAAAACACTAATGTTGCTATTATTTCGCGAAATGTCATTCTGCTTTTGATTGACGAGAGAAATGAGAAAGAAAAAGGGGAAGAAAATCCGTGGAAAGACTACAAAAACAGACTACCGTTCGCGATAGAAGGATTTCTTCAAGTAACCCCTTAATCATATTAACCATTTTCCAAATAATTACAAAAAGTAAACCATAAATAATTAGATTTCTCTTTTTACATCTTTTTTCTACATTTTACAATAATTAGAACAAAATTTATAATATTTCTTGTAAAAATATATTTAAATGCTATTAATTATAATGAGAGCAGAGAATTCGCATTTCAAAAATATAATAACTCACAAATCAAGCAAATTAAAAAGATGCATTCATTTTTAGGTTGTGTTTAAGAATCTGACAGAATTATAGAATTCAATTTTTACAATTTTAATATTTGTATCGTGGGAAATCTGAATTATTGATATTAATTTTTTTATTCATATTTCGTAATTTGAATCTGAGATTCAAATTGTATAAAATTAATGTCGTTCAATCTTTTTATGTGAACGCATAAATGTCTGTATATTATGCATAATTACTACGTTAATTAGAGATGCAATAACAAGATAGAGACTAATGGTACCCCCTTGGATGGTGCATTGATTTCTGAAAACAAAGAAAAAGATTGCGATTGTGAGCGTATTCTTCGTTCGAATATCGGAGAATTGTTATCCTGGGCGAGACAAACGAGAGGAATGACAACAGGTTTAAGAGTTTTGTTTATCAAATAATAAAAAAATTTATTATCAAAAAAGTGTATATCCGTAAAATATATACTTTAGAGAATGTATGTTAAATATTAAATCTTAAATAATATAATGTTTACATTTCTTTTATCTCAATTACTAATTTTACGAGTACCATCAATTATATAGGCGCAGTTTCCGGTAGCAACTTCTCCATCCCGTTCTTTCCTAGATACAAATTTGATGTATCTAACGAAAGCAATGTAAAATTAGAACTACAGGAGAACAAACATGACTTTAACGACGCTTTGCAAATCATCGATCTTAGCGACGAAGCGAAATCTGTTCCTTCTTTAATTACAGCTGATCCTAAAACAGAGGGTGAGTTAAGATAGAATAATCAAAGAAACGAATAAATAAAAAATCTTCTCATAAGTTTTATTATTTTATTATTATAGTTAATATTTGTATAAAAAATTAAGAGCTTTTTAATACATTGTGTATAAATATAATTTTGAAATTAAAAGAAAGTATAAAAGAGATAAAATTAAATAATTGAACGAAACATTAATTCCGATAATTCCAACAATAGCTCTAAACATAAAACATTAAGTAATAAATAAAACTTTATAATTTTGGCTTAATTTATAAAGAAAAGTACAAAATTATAAAAAAACTTATTTTTTTAATTTTAGCAATGAATTATGACAGTACGTGGGACGTTTTTGATGTGTTCTCCAAAATTAGAATGGCAATCTTCCAGTCCCTGCTCGAATCGTTGAGTAGGAACCGTGTTACATCCGAGGACGATTTTTCATTGCATAGATCGTTTCCTATTAAACCAACTGTAACTAATTTAATCGAAAATACTATCAAAAAACTTAAGTCTGTTCCAAACCACAATGGTTACATGTTAGTCGCTGTCGTACCGAGAAGCGAAGGAGCTGCCATTGTCGATCTTATGCAACGCGAAGTAATCCTTGTTTTATTGAATATTAATAAATTTATCTCTAAATCTGGCTTATTGTTAGGACAATTTCACATAATATAATATGTTTGCCTTTATATTTCAGTAGTTACTAGAATATCTACATTAGATATATTATACATGCAAGACTAATATAAATATCGTAAATAAAACAATAAAGAAGAACATATTTATTCGTACATATCAATAAGAACTCTGACACACATATATATTAATTATTATTTTCCTGATCGATGCAGACTTCTCCGAAAGATACTCTCTTAGTTATGATGCAAATCTGTGCCGGGAACAAAAAATCTGTACCGTTCGTCGCGCAAGGACCGAATAATGAAATTCTTCGGGAAGTAGTAACGATCGAGGAACTTCCGATCATAATTAAAAAAGCGATCGCGAGCAATTTCCACGGTGCAGGATGCACAAATAGAAAGAGGCGCGATATTCCGATCGTCTCGCATCTGCCCATCGAGATTTTCTCGCAAGAATTGCCAGCGCGGAAACGAGTTGCCAGAGACAAGGATGCCGTTGAAAAACTGGTAAGGCAAACTGAGATTGTCATCAATAAATAATGATAATGTTTATTAAGTAAAAACTATTAAATATCACAAGTTTGATATTGACGTTTTTGTTTGATGGAACTTATAACGCTCGTATATAACTTGTTTTCTCGTAGAATAATACGTATTGAAAATATAAATATAAATAATACTGAGTTTATATATATAGCTATTCTATAATAGCTATTTAATTAAATTATTAATTATCATAATTGATAATATTTATTTGTAAAAAATAAATATTTAAATATCACTTTAACATTAATTACTATATCATCTTATATCTCTGTGCAGGAAACGAGTAAATTGACTGATATTGACATTAAAGTAAGTTTAATTTTATTCTTAATTCTTTATTGATGAAGATCATTCGTAATAAAAATTGCCATCGAAAGAAAGAATTATTGTATTTTTACAAAAATTTTTTTAAAAATTTAATTTGACAACCTCCTTATTCCCGAACATGAATACGAATGTTTTATGCCTTTTTCTTAGGATACTGTAAGCACCGTAAAGACAACAATTATCGAGAAAGAGAAACAAGCCAGAAGTTCGACTTCGTCCAAGACAATGCAATGTGGCCTCGCTACAGCGCTTGTCAGTGTCGCGGCCTCGGTCGTCGCCATGGCCGTTTAGGCTTCTTCAACGAGATATAATTTTTATTTCTATTTCTCCTTACTACTTTTCTCTATATTTATATGCAAGAAAACGCCGATCTCTCTCTATCAAGAATGCCAATTGAAAATTTTGATGATCTTTTTTTTTTTATAAAAGAAATAGCAGGAGAGAGAAAGGAATATATTGATTATGAGAGAGAATATGCGCGTTCGGGAAAATTATAATGTTATGTGATCACGATATTATATTTTTTACCAAATTCGTAAATAAACCTTAATGCAGTATATAAGCATTGTTATTCTGATTGCATCAGCATTGCACACTGATTGATTTATATTGTATTTTTCATTTATACAAAGCATCCGATTTCTGTCGACTCATATTTAAATAACGGAGCAATTAACTTTACTTAGCACAAACAGACAATGAAACTTTATATTCTTCGTTGAATTTCTCAGCAACTTTATTTCGGCGAACGTTTAATTTACGAGTTGCAAACTTATTTCAATATAAGTTAGAAAGTTAGGAAAGTGATCCCAACGTTCTCTTTAAGAAAAAA
This sequence comes from Formica exsecta, assembly GCF_003651465.1. NCBI lineage: Eukaryota > Metazoa > Arthropoda > Insecta > Hymenoptera > Formicidae > Formica > Formica exsecta. The sequence goes on from NW_021850207.1 coordinate 609,624, forward strand.
ATTAATTTTAAATTCGCGAGAACACAAGGAAAATTTGTGATACATCAAAATTTGATCGAATTTAATTAAATAGAAAAGTAAACGCGTCAGTTCACGAAGACAAGGCTCTCTGACTCTGATGTAACAGCGGCAGCGTTTACCACGTGCGTTTACTCGCTGCAACTTTTTGCTCATTTCGGTCAATTTCAAAATCGCGCGATTGCAACCGGCACTTTTATACACACGCAAATTCCTTCGATTATGACGGTCGCCGCCGTTCGCGTAATTTTACGCTGGTGCAACAACGACGTAGCAACAACACGAGCCGATTATACTCGCGAAAGAAAGTAAGACGAGGGCATTGGGCGCTGACCGCGATTAGTCAGCATAGTAGTTCTATGCACTCGGAAGTGAATATGGTATAGAGAAAAATCGAGACAAAATCGCGATCATCATCTTTGCTGACTAGCGATTATGACAATAAAGTTTTTTTTTTTTTGCATTACGCACAGAAACAAGGACTCTGCACTTGTCGCTAATCAGAATTGCGCGTCACTTGATCTTACCGGGAAGCAATCTTATAAACCTTATAATATAACTATAAATAATTGATTAGACAATAAAATAAAATTGTGCAAAACATTTCGCATAAACGTACACCGAAGATTTTCTTATCGCAATCTACATATATTGTTTCAATATCTGATTCGCATATTATTCTCCGTGTGAGCGCAGAATATTTTTTCTACTGTCTCGAAAACGTATATGTAATGTGTTTAAAGGCGCATGTGGATCGATCCTTTGAGAAGAAAGTTTTAGATTTTGTTTATTAGAGCGAGAAGAAGACGGCGCTTGTGCATCAAGAGCGACCAAAACATGTGCGCGCTCACCGGTCGAGGATTTTCACGTTACATAAACGTACAATTTCATAAAGTTTCTAAAATCGCGGAATTATATTAAATGCAATAGCAATCGCCGCGTTTCGCTGGTAAACAAGACTGAGATTGCGAAATTGTTACTGTTGCGTTACAACGGGCGAATGCAAATTTGCAAGTGCGTCGGTTCCTTCGTCCTCCATATTGTCATTAGAATATGCAGCGGTTTGCAATATAGTGTTTCCGTTTGTATCTTTTTAGCTACAGAGTATAACATACAACATTTATATATATATATA